>NW_010322447.1:41382-57000 GCF_000700745.2 Antrostomus carolinensis
ACAGTGCCAGTCGATATGTCTCTAGACACTATAAGAACAGAATTCAGTAGATTTACTTAACCATGCTCTTCAAAGACTTGCCATGAAACCTTTTGCCATGCCACTGGTTCTGCTGCAATTCAATACAGTTTCTTACAAAAAAGACGAAGATGTACTACTTACCCCAACTATCACTCTCAACATTTGCAAAGTAATTTCATACTCTAGAGCAGAAACTATAGGAGCAGAAATAGGGCACTTGCACAACTGGACATCAAGCCAGTGGCTCAAAAATAAAACTCAGTCATCTTATTCTTGCAGCCAACTTACTAAGTACCAGTAACGGAAATCAGCAACTGTCTTGCTGCATCTAAGCATCCTGCACACATTATGTCAACACTGCCGTATCAGCAGCACTGTTACTATTTCAGGATCCTAAAGAAAAAGTTAAACTAGAAAGCATGCCCTTAATTTGGGGCTCTCGCACTGTGGTACGTTGGGCTGGGAGAGAAGACTTGCGTAAGCATTAGAGGAAAAATACAGGAATCTGAACATTAACCCTGAACGTAATCCTTGGTTGATGACTTTTGTGATAAAGAGTGAAATGTTTACATCTCAGAATACATTTTCCAGAATCCACAGCATTGCAAGATTGAGCCTTTCCTATTCTAAATTCTGTTGAGCACTCTCAATTTGTAATGATGGCAATCAAAAGCAGTGAAACTGCCCAGCTTATTCGACCAACACATCTTAATTTTTCAAGTAAAAGAAACATTCCATACTAAACTAAGAGAAACCAGAGCTTATGATCAATGGCCAGTAATTGTGACCCTTTAATTTATGCATATTTTTATTTCTCTTCTTACACAGACTGCCATATACCAATCAGCTGTGTTTACACAGCGCTTTTATTAATAAACTAGTGCAGGGTACATTCATTTTACTGGCTAATTTGCTTGAAACTAATTTCTTGAGGTAAAGCTCTGTGAACTGAAGCACCTATAGTTTTTGTTAAAAATGTAACAGCACTTCCCATTAGTTTTAAAGATCTGGTGCTTTATTATACAAAATATGTAATTTCTTACCTCAGTCAAGAAACAGGGAGGTTTTAAATTAGATAATTAATTATTAGAAAATGTCTGTTCTTCCCCTAGAGTGTAACCAAAATGAATCACCAATTCAGTTCATTTTAATTTCTTCCCTTAACACTCATATCAGCAGAGTTGTTAAACTCTTTGCATGATCACTGAATCTTAAATCTATAAATCTCACCATTTTAGCAGGAAGGTTTTCATCTGAGATCTCTTGTGCCAAATCCAGACTGCATTTTAAAATACAGACTTATAACTTCATTACAATATGCTGGAAAGCCGTAGTTTTCTGTCACAATCTGGAAATTGGACATTTCTATTATTACTGTCTCAAGGAATACAATGTTCAAGAAGAATCTCTACATATTGCTATCCATTTTTGCCATTTGTATTTCATAAACAAGCATAAAGAGAAGTTAATAATGGAAGTAAATCTTTGGTTTTGGGTTCTTACTGCCAGCCCACACAACAGCAAGGCTATAAAGTGAAAACTGCAAAACAAAACAAAAAAACTTAGCCTTGAAAGCTGCAGCCTGTTTAATGTTGCTTAGTCTACTTCATTAATGATAAGCAACAATTACAAAGTAAACGAGCAAACAAAACAAAAAAAAACACCAGATGGACCCTGTAGATCTTAGATTTTATTTTTAGTAGCATCTACATAAAATACAACCCTATTCTTTACACTGAAAGGCAAAAAAAACCCCAACCAAATCACTGTTCTGCAGAAGGCTAATTCAACAATGCTCTTAATCTCACACAGCTACTCAAGATGGGACTTGTGAGGGGTATGACTCTTCATGGTCAACCCCCAGTAAGGGTCATATTTACAGAGAAGATGACTCTCCTTTTCCTGCCACACACTGATGTGACAGATCTATCTCAGTCTCCTTGACCCCCCTTCCTGCAGCAGTGAGGGTTGCTCTTCTGCCCCTAAAGCTGATGTAGCCCTGACTCCACACGTCCCTCTATTTGCAGGGAAGGGGCTCCAGCCCCATCTTCCCAATGGTCTCCCTGACCTCACCTTCATTTATTCAGGTCTTTCCTGAACTGAGGATCCGAAAAACAAACACCCATGCCTTCACATGAGCTCCCCCTGTCCAGGGCAGGGCTTTGCATCTCTGCTTTTTTACAGATTCTGTTGGCTTGTTCCCCCAGTGTGGCCTCTCTCAGTAGCAGCCCTACCCTTGAGGGAATCCACTGGTCACCATGGCTTGGTGTCATCTCCACACCTGATGGACGAGGACTCTTTCATCCCCTCCAGGCCACTGATAAAGATACTAAATGGCAGAGATCCCAGACAAACCCCAGCGGTGTCCCACTTGTTACCAAGCTCCAGGTTGATATGACCCATCTACTACATCTACCCTCTGACTCCCAGCATTCAACCAGCTTTTTATCTGTCTCACTGTCCATCCACCCAAACCACCATGGCCCAGCTTGGATGTGAGAACAGTGACACTGTCAAGAGCCTGGCTCTAGTCCAGGTACATGACACCCCAGAGAGTAATTCTCTCCCCATCCACAAACCAGTTATTTCTTCCCAGAAGACCAACAGGTGGGTTAGGTGTGAGATAGCCCCCATAAACACATGGTGACAGCTCCCAACCACCCTTCCTTCACATGCCCAGAAACATGTTTCATGATTTCCCAAGGACCAAGCCAGGCTGACCAGCCTAGAGTTTCCCCTTCAGTCAACCTTTTTGTCTTTTTGGAAGACAGATGCAACATTAGCATTTCTTCCATCACTGGAGACCTCCCCACATCTCTATGACCTTCCAGAACTTATAGATGTCTCGCCCTGCAAGGACACTGGCCAGCTCTCAGCACCTTCAGGTGCAGTCTGTCTTGTCCTGTTGTCCCATGGGTGAGGTTGTCCCCAGCCACCCCAGCGTGATGCTCACCCGCTGCTGGTTATTTCTCTCCCCAACCTCTCTCTCCAATCACAGAGGTCTGGCTGGACTGGATGGGGAGGACTGAGGCAGTGAGTCCTCCTTTGCCTTCTGTGCCTGCTGTCACACCAAATCACCCACTCCACTCAGCAACAACCCCACATTTTCTTTGCCAGGACTCCCCGGCAGTACCACTGGCTGCAGTCTCTCTACATCATCCCACACCTAAGACAAGATGTCAGGTCAGCAGATAGGTACCTCTGTTTCCTGCAGGGCAGTCTCCATTAGCTATCACCCTCCTTCTTTTTCCTTTGCTTGGTCACTTGGTCAATATCTGTAACTGCAGAACCCAAGGTAGAGAAGAGAGCTGAGACATGATGACAGGAGTGATAAGCTTCCAGTTTTCCCCATCATCAGAGTTTCTATCCACAGCTTGTTTGGAAGTGGTCCTCTAGATTTCCCTCCTCCCTTGCAATGTAGGACTTAAGCTGTTGGCTTTGTAAGGTCTTTGCAAGATTCTGTCAATCTCTTGTTTGTCCTTTCTGACAGCATGCAGCACACCCCGTCAGGCAAGGCCATCACCGTCCCCACCCTGGGCATCTCTGCAGCCTGAGGCTGGGGCAGCAGCATCCTCAGTACCTTTCATCTACGTCAAGATCTCTGACATACCAGGGCCACTGGTCCAGCCCAGCCCAGGCCTGAGGTAGTTTCATTTGGCAGATATAAACATAAATGAAGAATGTTCTCCAAGTGTAAACGGCCACCTGCAACACCTACATTTGAAAGACAGTGGTGTTCATTTCAGGTACACGTAGTGTTAATCGACTGGCTTATGGCAAAAGGATGATTTCACCACTTAGTACCCAAAAAGTTGGTAAGTGTTTTATATAATTGCTGGCACACAACCCAGATTAAGGGCCTCTGATCAGATCATAACTCGACTTGCAGTAATTAAGGCAAAAACACACCTAATGCAGTGCTGGCAGTTTTTCTCTCTGATTTTGCCTGAAAGACAGGAGTCCAAATCTGAAAATGTAATAAAAAACCCCTAAAATTTCAGAGAGGTTTTAGCCCATTTTCTAATGAGCTGTACCACAGTTCTTTCCCAAAGGTTCTCTGAAACCATTAAGTCCTAAACTATATTTATAATAATAAAAAACTGCATATCTGATTTGAAGATTTAATTACTCAGTTTGGACATGAAGAGACAGCTTGCAATATAGATAATAGTTTTGGCAAAGCTGCAGACATTAATCTAGAGGAAGCTCTAGTGTAAAGTTACTCTGCTGTATTCACAAGAGGTATCTTTGTGTTATTAAAATCAACAGAAGCCATAAAAATCCGTATTTCTGAAAGAGTTAAATGCGAAGAGCAACCTACTTTCAACATCAAATTTGGATTAACATTTACCAGGGACCTTTTTCTTTGAACCATCAGCTGAAAAAACAAAAATCCAGGAGTTCAAGTCAGTTCAACATAACAAAAGGAAAAAAAAAAAAAAAGAAAAAGGGATAAAAAGAAAAAGGGATAAAATAATAGTCCAGAGAAAAGAAGCAGGGGGTTAAGGTACAATATGAATCCTAACATGAAAAACACTTTCAAATAACATTATGTTTGACACAGTGAGCTTTTGTCTGTGTTTCCTGCCCAGATTGTACTGCGGTTGCAGCTGACTCTAGTCCTTGGCCATTATGACTTATAACACTGCTAATTTTGAGAACTATTAGAAAGCTTTCAATTTATCAGTAGAGTTCCAGGAAAGAGAAAAATTCCATGTAAAACCTTTGTGCAAAGGAAGAAAGTAGGATCTCACAAAAACCTCAAGTTTGAATAGACAAAAAACACCCCCAAAAAACCCAGGCAAACAAAATGATCCCTCTTCACCCTCCTGCCAAAAAAACCAAACCAACAAACAAAAAAAACACAACAAACAAAAATTACTCCAAGCCCCAAAAAACCCAACCTTTTCTTTACTCTTTCAGTCAACAGTCCATGTAGTCTAAAAATTCAAGATAGTTACTGATAAACAAACTAGGTCACTACATAGATAACAAGGATAAATATAGTCATTTCTAACGCAGGGAAATGCTCCCAGAAAATTTTTTTGAAAGCCTGAGATATCTGTACTGCATGCAGAAGCCTATTTTATCTACAAACATGACCATTACTCTTCACTTTTTGGTGAATACTGCAGAATATAAGTACTATATAAAGATCCACCCTGTGTTAGCACTTATAGATATGGTAGAAAAAGTCAAAAGCCACCACAAAAATTGCACTGTAGTACAACAATACAGACTCATCCTCCCCAGCTAATACATCCCTCTTGCAGTTCATGCCACTGCCATTTATAACCAGACTGCCCATGAGGTCTAACAGGAACATGTGGTGACACATCTGCTCCAAGAATAACACTGACAATATACCACAAACTCCATAAAGATACGATTTCTTCCAAATCCTCATTTCCACCAGGAAAATAACGGATCTACTATGCCCTAAACAGGGTCAAGACTAAATAGTCTCCCTTCCCACCCAGACAGCAATGGGAAGTACACGGCATAGGACTGACCCTACCCCTTCACTGGTCACTGGTAGAGTGATGTCCACCTGTGGCCTTCAGGCTGCTCCCCAAAGCCCAAACTCTGCGCAAAGCCTATGTGGTTGAAGAGCAGAAGCAATACAGGGTTACCCTACTGCTCAGGGAGGGTATGATCCAAAAGAAGTTAATATTTTATTTTTAAACTACATCAGCTTAGAAGAAGCACCTTCCATAAAGCCAATTTCAGCAGATATACACTACAGCTTGTAATCTGCTAGAACAGTAATTTTATGTCTTTTATGCTGTTCTCTTTCAAAGAACAGATGTAATACGTCTAAAATCTTCAGTAATTTTACTGCTGTATCTTAACAGAAAAATGGGGCAGAACACAACTACACCCCTTCAGAAGCTGCTTTTTCTACAGAAAATCTCTTCTGAGATCCTATATTAAAGGCTTTTAAAAATTATTCCAACTGTTACAAAATACATATACCATATTGTAAACAGGCCGGGTATTTGCAATTTGAATTTTAAAAGCTTCTAACACCTCATTTTGAAAACAGAAAAGGAAAGAGAATCTCTTGCATATACAGTAATAAAGTGAGAACACTGAATAACATTAACTGAGAGTTCTCCTGAAACAGCAATTCCAGATTATTACCTGTTTATGAGATCCTTGCAGTTCTTTGGGTAAATATTATGAGTATGCCAACACTTCTCATACACACAACGAAACGTATATGCAAGCAGCTGCAATGCTTGCAATGCAAAGAGCTTGCACTACAGGAGACTTAGCATCACAGCTTTTAGCAGGCATAAGCCATCAAATTGCAGTATTTCTCTTAAAGCTAGAAGCCTTTCTACGTGATCTACTGACCTTTGTTTTTCAGACTTCAGGGTTGCTCTTTGTATCATCTGGGAGGCACATACACTTCAAGAAGAAAATTGAAAAAACAAAACAAAACAAAACAAACAAGCTTGATGTGACACAAGAGACTAAAGATTGCTATGAAAGGTGCCAGCACAAGGCATCATGATTATCTGCCAGATGAGAACATTTATAGGGTGAAAGAGTATCTTCCTGAACCTACAAATGCATAAAAGAAGAAAACTTCTTGTATTTCTTCTGCTCTGAAAACAGTGCTGATCTAGAGGAAAAGCCTTGTTCAGAAAACTAATTATAACTGAATCGGACTGATCTCTATTTCAGTGAAGATAGGGTACAGTTTTAGGATATTCCTTCTTTCCTCCTCTGCTTTAAAAGGAAATTTTTAGTTGGGGTTTAAAATTCTATTCAGATTTTTCTACAAGTATAATGCTATAACCGCAATTCTGGAATGGCAAAGAAAACATGTATCTATTTTTAATTATTTATTGCTTTCTATAGGAAATATTATTTTTTTAAATATTAAAACAAAAACAAAAACCCAAACAATTGAGTAGCAGCTTAATTGGTCAAAATCAGTCACTGACTGGTCTGAGACCCTAGGAAGAGACACAGCTCCCACAGGGCTGGTGTGTGAAGCTGGGCTAAAGGGACACTGCCATTTGGGAAGGTCACAACACTTCCTGACCAGGTTGTTTAGCTGCTGAAAGATGTAGCTTTGTCCAGCTGAATCCAGCTGCCAGATTCAGCACGTTTACATACACATCAAGTCCTTGTGAAACAAACAACCAAAATATTTTATATTAACATTTTGAAGAGCTCTCTTTCCTCCTAAAGTAACTGAAGCATGTAGTGATTTTACTTATTCATTTTGACTTCTTCATTCTTACTACTTAACCTTCAGTCGTTCAGAATGGAGAAGCCAGGACCACATCTACTTACCAGTAGTTTTAAAGCAGTTTACTCACTTAGAAATAATCCAGGGCAGAATTAATAAGGCAGGCAGCTCTTCCTGCTCTACTGAGAGCGCATAGGGAGCTCCTGAGATTTGTCTGCTTTGCATGGCCAAAGAACGATCTTTATCCATATGATAAATATTTGGCACAAAATAATTAGGGAAGAAAAACATTGTAATCTGTCCTCATAAAAAAAAAAGCCCTACCAGGACAGTTTAGTTAATCAACACTTGATTGGCCCCAGGTTGGTGAAGCAGTGTGCAGATACACAGAACTGTGAGATGGCCAGAGAAATGCAGAATTTGCTCCTCCTGCCTACAGCCACGCCAAGGCAATGCAGGGAGGGACGCAATGCACACTCACAGGTCTGATTTCTGTACTCTATTTCCACAGTGGGTGATCTATAGCTATAAATGAGGCCAGGAAAAAATTGGCATTCTGTGCCTCAGGGAGAGGTGGGGGCAAGTGAGCTTGTCTCCCTGCTCAAAATTGTTTAAGTTCATCTGTTTGGCACAGAAAAATAGACTTGGGACGCTCACATATTGAGAGCCAGCAAGCACCCAGAGGACCTGATAAGTCCAAAAACATATTTTGTGGCAAAAAAATGCATAAGCCACCACTGAGAAAACTATCTGTAGCCTCGCCCTGCAGAAAACAAGTGAGGACATATCTAGTGTTCAACAGCCCCATGCCACTCATTCCTCCCTCCCTCTTCCAATCGCCTTTCCTTGCTCCAGCACTGGGGCTTGCCTGATCCTGCCCTAAGTCATCCCAACAAGTTAAACTACCAGCAAACCAGTATTGCACAGAAATTAACAACTTTTTTTTTAATTATTGCTCTCCATAAGAACATCATCAGTGCTGAAATTACGGAAAAGTCAGTGGCAAACATCAATTAAATGAGCATGGCCATACTGCCAACTCTCACATGACAGAGTTGCTTGTCTCAGCTGATAAAAGGAATGAACTATGGAGACTCAGCAAGTTTCCTACAGACTAGACCCTTGTTTCACTCCTCCAGTGGCCAAGTGGCTGCACCATTACCATGGGTCAGACCTGCACCTTTTACTACTCTACTTTTACTCATATTCATTTTTTAAAATATATACATTAGCACATAATAATCCAACTATACTGAAAGATACAGAGGAATACTAGAGTAATAACTGCCCTTTCTTTGTGAAGCAATACAAATGTAATCCTAAACCAGTATATATAGCCAAACATACTCTACTCCAGAAGATTTCAGGGTTCTTACTCAGATGTTGCTTTATTTTTTTTTCTCCAACAGATTTCATGAAAGAAGAGCTAGACCTCTGAGACTACATTCCCAAGTGTGTCTGATATTTCTTGAATTACCTTTTTTTATTGATCTGAATTTGTTGACTGACTTCAGGAACAAGCTGAACCAGAAGACCCACATTTGGAGAAGAGTTTGAAGTTAAATAAAACCACCATAGGAAGGAACCACGGAGTGTAAATGTCCATATTAAGTATGAAACAGTGCAGAAATGCAGCATTTCTTAAAGAAGTTTCTAAAAGAAAAAATGCACCTGAACAAGGACACCAGGTTAAAGAGAAGCCTGGTGAAGAAAGCCAAGAGGTTACAATAGGATAGGCTTGATCACACCCAGGAAAATGAAAGACACTATTGAAGAGGTTGATCTTTATCCTGAAGGACTACCTGTAACTGACAGATCATTTTGTATGAAGTCAGAAAGCAGAGCCATAAAAAAGTCATCAAAGAAATTAGACAAAAATATCATTAAAGAAATATATATAGGATGTACAATACAAGAGAACTACTAGGTCATTTTAGCTACTTCCCATGACAACAGCACATCATTTCCTCATCCACACTGTACGCTATTCACAGTATTAAACTAATCTTCCCTTAAAATTGTTCCAATAAATGGATGTTCAGTGGTTTTAAAATAGTTCTGGAATAACATCTGAAAGCAATCAGCTACTAGGTCTTCATTTTTAACCTAGAAAGCCCTTGTAAGGCAATCGTGTGCAATTCCTCACATAAGTAAGGAATCTGACAAGTTACATAGCAAATCATATTTTCTCCATCTCTATTTCAAAAGCTCAAGCTGTAAAGGGTATGAGTTAAAGAAAATAAAGTCAGTCTCAGAGCCCAGGCCACTGTCTGCAAATGTAATACTTAACTAGAAAAACAAAATACTGGCAAACAGATGAAAGTGGTACGGCCTATGGGACTGTAATAGAGAATAACCAGAGGGGAAACCAGGATTAAAGGGGCTGGTTGTGTGCTATGATACCCAGCAATGATAGAGGCTTGTGTCCAGGAGGGAGAGATGGACTGAAAGATGTAAATATTAAAAATAAAATAAATCAAACTTAATTTATTTCCTATTTTTCACATTCACACATGGTGTATATAAGTCTTATTCAGAAATGTTTCCTATATTGTCTGTTGTAGCTTCACTGTTGTAGAAACCTAAGACGGGAGTAATCAGATGGCAGAAATTACTGTTATTTACGCACTGCTGTCACAGATCTCCAAAATTATACAGGTTGACACAGTATCTTGACAATGACAGGAAAAAAGCAGTTTTTGTAGAAATTTTGTCACCCTCCCTACATAGAAACATAGCAAATAAAATTACTGCAGCTAAAAATTGGCTAAGCAATCATCTCTTTCAGGTTTGGTTTTGGGGTTTTTTTGGTCTTTGTCAAAATGGTACTATTGTAACACTACTCAAAGACACAAAAAAAAAAAAGCCCTTTATGTCTAAACTGTAGCTTTATCCTAAAGTAGGGCCATAATCTGGCTATGCACAAATGCCTTGTGTTTTTTAAAATTGAAAACAATTAAGGAAAAAATTAATTGCAAGGGGAGTGAGAGAGGAAGAAGGAAAATTATTTGCAAAACACTGAAAAACACTGTTCTGCATTAAAATAAAAATTTTGAAACTCTCACATTCAAATCCATACTGTGAATCGCTTAATAGTCAACTTGAACACACGCTATCTGTGTCCCATGTGGGAAAGCTAAAGACCAGAGTAGGACAGGGAAGACTGATTACTGATTGAACTCTTACACGTACTGAATTGCAATGTTCTGATGAAGTATTTTGGGTTGGAAAATTTCTCAACAGCTTTAACCACGACTCACTGCTTGATGCAGACCTACATCGAACTTACCACCTCCTTCGGTGGAGGGCAACAGCGCCCTGGCTCCTCTCCCTCCTCCCTGTAGCCTCCAAGGTCACATACCACCCATGAAACTGAAGCCATCGCTCATCCTTCACTCATACCTTTAGTTTGCTGCTGGGATGTGCAGAGCTCCTGCCTGGGCTCAAAGCGAGGAGAGCAGATCTTCTTGCACCCGCTTATCCATCTACTGCTACTCCCTGCTGTCATCTGCAGGGATTTACTGCTTTAAATATTGTGGTTAAAATCCTAACATGGAAAACCTGACATTCTGCTGCCACGAGTGGTACAGCTGAGATACTCCAGGATTCTCCATTTGAATGGCACAGACGAATGAGCACTTTCATCTGTATTTTCAAGCAACTTCATCAAACTCATAAAAATCCTTTGCCTACGATATGGCCCCTGATTACAAAGTTTAAGGGGGTGGACTGAGGAATACTTTCATTAGTCTCAAAAAACAGTCTTAGACATTCATTGCATTTGTTGCATATAACAAATTTTGACTTGAAATACAAAGCTCAAACTTTTACTAAGTATCAAGATATGTGACACATAAGTGATTGTAATTACTCTGTACACTATCTGAAGCGTGGATATACCCACAATACAGTATGTGTACATGTAGCCACTATATAGTATGTAAAAGTAAGTTGTTTTCATGTGTGTTTCATATGAAAATGCACTCACTCACACACCACATACTGTAATTGTTAGCTAGATTAGGTAGAGACTCTATTAGATAATCATGGTCTGTTTCATTTCTCTGCTTTTAAAATGTAAAATAGAAGAACACCCCCACTGTGATGAAAGGTAACACAGCTTGCTGGTTAAAGAGAAAAAAACAAACCCACATAAACAAACAAACAAACAAACAGAAAAACCCCATAACTGTATTCTCACAACACCAAGACTGAGATTTGATAAAATCACAAACTCTGAAAAGACATGCACAAATTCTGTGCCTCCAAATTTCTGGGACACCAGCTGCTAGCTCAGCCCCTGCTTTCAGTAATATCCAGCATCCAGGTCTGCAACTGCAATTACTGTATTTGAACAGGTCCATGCTCTGGTCCTGCAATACAGATGGCACAAAAGCTGCTTTATCGCCCAAACTGTTAGAAAATTAGCCATTCCCAACTGTTGCGGTGAGTAGCTCTACTTCTAAGATAAGAGCTACGTTCCTATAAAGAAAGAAACCTAGAACCATTATCACTTATTCATCAGGCTGATATAACACACTGAATTTAGGGAGATGCCTTTCTCCTACTTTCTCCCTTCATCCCCTTAAATGAAAAACGTACACAGGTCCTCCAATATAAGACAGCATTTTCCACAGATTTTAAGTTTGCAAACGTTAAGGTTCTTACAACCTTTATTGGGGTTTGAATCTTTTAACTCATCTTTTATTTTCTAATGTAACCTCTAGAAGAATTAAACTCATATTTTCACCATGAATCTGTTTTTAAAGTTGAAATAAATTGATACTATTTTGATGTTCAACCCATATTCTTTCAAACTCAAGGCAGCTAGGCTTCAAGTATGCTACAAAGAAGCCCAATACCATTTGTAATACAATGCTGACCATCCTTTAAGATTTCAGAAGTACTCTTGGCTCTGTGGCTTATGTAAGCTTGAAATGTGTAAAAAACTAAAAGAAATGTAAAACAGTTGGCATGCTAACTCATATGTGACTCACAATAAAGTTGAGAATAACATAGATTTATTTATGACCCTTGCAGTTTCTTAAATAGCTTTTCTCCAACTATCTTTACTTACACTGAAGGGATAACAGGCTGTGAGTTTGTCACTGCTACTGTATGGACACGTGCTGTATCAACAGCTAATTTAAGGCATAAAACTCAATCTCTTAATAAAAAGTGTCTGTCTTTTGAAATCACTTCCAAAGTGGATCATTTTCTTGATTTTCAATTTGACAGTAACTGGAAAAATGTGGAGGAAGGAAGTTAAGACAGTGTCCCTTTTCACTATGCTACCATTGACACACAACCTTGTATGAAGTATATCCTTTGGAAAAAAGAAAGACATAAAAGATAAAGACTTAAAGGGCAGAGAAAGAAGAAAACTGACACTTAAAAATCTAACTAATATCACCAGGACTATTAATTCCAGTTATAACAATGCATAGCTTGACATAAAATTCTGTCCTAGGCTGACCAGACACGTACAGGATGCAATAGTATATCTGCTATATGCTTTCTGGAGGCTATATGAGCAGTCATAGAAAATCAATTTGAATACAAATGTAATTTGTTAAAAGAACAGTGAAAATCACCATGCAGGGTCACACTGTCAGCAGTTTGTACAGAAGCAGATGCCATCCAACGATGCAAAGGCACATGGTAAAACAGAAGAATCTTGGTCTTTAAAAGTCTCTCTGATCTTTTTAGTCTTTTGGTATAGTTACATGAGAACAAAGCTACAGTTTACCTCTCTTGTTTCTCAGCACTTGCACTCCTTGCAGCTCATTCCAGCTGCAGAAAGAGGCTTTATAGAAACTTCTAAAGAGAGTGAAGGTTCCCACTGTAAGGGAGAAAAAGCAGTATCTTTGAAACAGTTTCTTTGAAACAGTTCCTTGAAAGTTCCAATACTTATCTCAGGCTCACAGGACACAGTCAGAAAAATAAAGAACTAGATTTGCCTGGTTTTGGCAATATCAATATCATTTTTAGGCAAACTGTATATAAAAATTCAGCACCAAGCTATGTGAAAAAGCAAGATACAATTTAAGGATCAGCTTCACAATAAAGACTTCTCAAATGGTAAATCTTCAGAAGATCCTGTTGCAAAGACATTTAACACACAGGCATGGAATATACCGATTTGCTGTGCACTTACAGTACCGTTACTGTAGTCGATCAGCTTACCCCATTCCACAAGGTAAATTTAGGACTAAAACAGACACTAGTTTGAAATTACCTTTTCCTTTCATTTGATCCCAATCTTCACTGACTGGTCTAAAAGGTATTGGTTTATTTGTTCCCAAAAAAACTACACAATGGGACTCAAGAACCTGTATTCACTGTAGATGAGATGCACTATATTTTGTCCATCTGAAATAATGTCTCGTAGTCTGTATTCACTCTTGTAGTTACGGTCTGTCCACTACATGGTAGAACATCATATCGGCTCGCATTCAAATTTGACCAAGGAACAGCAACAACAGCAAGTGTAAAAACTTACAACTGTTTTAAAATGTGTCTGAAAGGACATTCCTTATTAAAAATGCACCTGTATGTGTCTTGCAAACCAAGGAATAGAAGTCAGTGCACCCTTGAAGCCTAGTTTCATCATATACATGCATATGAACACATCTCTGAAGATCAGACTCCTGTTACAGTGCATGAGATTGCAAATTTATCAGACTGGCCATGAAGAAGAAAATTCCAGTCTTCCATTGGGATGACTTTTTCTTCATCATCATCATCATCATCATCATCATCATCATCATCATCATCATCATCATCATCATCATTTCTCTCTCTCTCAATCTTTCTCCCCCTTCTCTCTCCTTAAAAAACCCCAAAAAACCCAAACTTGCTGATATACTTTTGCATTTCCAAATGCAAAAAAAGCAAAAGATGTTTTTAAGATATGATGAACAAACAAGATTTTCATCTCTATCATTATTTTTCAGAAGTCCAACAAAAAAACAGTTGGTACTTTTCTTTAACTGTAGACTTAAAACACAGGTCAATAGTGAACTATATGACTTAACTTTGATCTGTAAGTAGAATTTACCTCAAAAGAAGACAAGAAAAAACTCGCCACTGCATAGATGACACAACCACAGGTTTTAATTACTCAACGTTATGCAAATAGACTCATCAGCAAGTAATGCTCAAACAACGCACAAAAAGTTTTGTACTGTTCAAAACCTGCTCTCTAAAGAGTTTTAGCTACTTACAGTACTCACAGTCATCATAACTTTGAGAGGATCTATTAAAAGTAAACGTTATGACAGCGAGCAAAATTAACCCAGTATATCAGAACTGCCAAGTAGCGTTTTATTCTGTTTCAGCATTAAAAAAAAAAAAAAGGACTCTGTATAATTTTCTTCTGTTTCATTTTGGATGCCAAGGACAAATCTTTAACTGAACAATCACTGAGTAAATGGATTTTTTTTTTCCTTCTAGCTTCTGCTAGAAAATCTATGCAGTTCTCTCTGTTGTGAAGTTACCTAAAATTTTGCATGACAAGACTGGAGACTTAAATGAAAAAAGGTTTCAGATGTGAATTATGGGAAATTCTACAGAAGCCCAATGCAAAGTATTTACGACCACTCCAGACTTTGTGGCAGATACAGCATCTTTTGCTTAAAATACTTTGGGTATAAACTGCAGGTACAAGGACATATTGCATAAGCCATCACATGCTTTCTGCAACTGTGTGGATGTTATTGGATTTTGAGAAGCTACCGTGCTAAATAATTTAAGATCTAATAAAATATTCAGTTTTCCTGATACATTGGTTTCATTTTAAAATACAAAACGTGAATAATGACAGGAACAGGTCTAAAAGTCAATGGAAATATTCCGTTACTCATTAGGATAACAGTTGTTCTACTAAGCTTCGGGAAGATACAACCAGGACGATGAAAAGGTCTCCGGACCCTGAGAGGAACAGCCCCTGCAGAGGAGCAGGTTTGGATATCGCAGGGGGCAAAGAGCTCATCCTCATCCCCTCCACGGGGGACCGGGACCACCCACGGAGGATGTGGAGGGGACCCTCACTGGTGCCTCTGCCCGGGGCTGAGCTCCTTCCCCGGGGCACGGACGGGACGGGAGGCAGGTGAAGTCCCACCACCCCCAGTGCCGACCACCCACCCACGACCACCCCCAGCCCCTTCGCCTTCCCAAGAGCTGCTGCAGTGGAACCGGACCTCCCCCCGCCACCTCTTCACGGCGTTCATCTCCTTGCAAGATGAGCTCCGACAACTTTTTTTTTAAAACAAGGAAGGAAAACCCATCATTTAGAATGATTATTCGAAATAATAAAAAAGAGAACTCCAAGAGCTCTAAAGTTATTTTTCTGGTGTAAGGTTGGGGTTTGGGGTTTTTTGGAGGGTTTG
>NW_010322448.1:0-2792 GCF_000700745.2 Antrostomus carolinensis
TATAGAGGGTGGAAAGAAGGACAGGTAACCTTGGAGGAATACAGACAAATTACCCCAGAAGCCAGGGAACAGGTTAGGAAAGTTTCTAGAGGAGCTTTATTTCCAGCCTTGTAACTAAACATCGAGTCATTAGTAGAGAATAAATGCTGATACAGGAATATTTTTGATTTTTTTTATCAGGCAGCAGTTTTACACAGTAGGCTGACTCCAACACTATCTGCTCATCTGTTGACTGGCACAGCAGATTTTTGAGAAAAGGTTCTAATTATGCCGATACAGTCATTTGTACCCTTACCACTAGCTCACCCGTACCCAGTAGGTTGACACTAACATCCTTGTCTCTAAGGAACACCTGGTAACAATGACTTCAATAACTACCTGCTCATTTTTCTACACAAAATGCATTGTTTAGGCTTACTTGTGTTTGGAAATTCAGCTGTTACTACAAGCAATTCACAGTTAAAGAACTCATGGTTGTCTTGCATAGATGTTTGCATTTGATCACATGATTAGTGGAGCATGCACTGAAAAGAGCAAATCGACAGATAATTTTTAAAAAAGTCTCTAAAATCTTGTTTTTTTTATTTTTGTGATTTATTAAATTATCCACTAAAGGACAAAAAGTCTCTTGATTAGACAGTGTAGCTAATGAGTGGAGTTGAGCCTGGGAAACTAGATGAAATGAATACATTGCTTGATTAGTTTCTTTTACTGCTTATTAATACATTATTACATAGATTTCTTTGGTAATAACAAAACCTCTGCTTTATAGGTGAGTGAAAAATAATACTAAAATTACAATTATTCACATCTCTATTAACTACTCCTTGTTTTTTCCTCAGAACAATCAAGAAATTTCAATTTTATTTTCATTTGACCTTAATAGACATGGTGGGTTGACCCTGGCTGGATGCCAGGTGCCCACCAAAGCCACTCTATCACTCCTCCTTCTCAATTGGACAGGGGAGAGAAAACACAATGAAAGGCTCATGGGTTGAGATAATAATAGGGAGAGATCATTCACCAATTACTGTCACAGGCAAAACAGACTTGGACAAAATGAATTTAATTCATTACCAATCAAATCAGAATAGAATAATGAGAAAAAAAACGGAAATCTTAAAACACCTTCCCTCCACCCCTTCCTTCTCCCCAGGCTTAACTTTTCTCCCAGTTTTCTGCCTCCTCCCCTGCAGTAGCACAGGGAACAGGGAATAGGGGTTGTGGTCACTTCACTACACATTATTTCTGCTGTTCCTTCTTCTTCAGGGGGAGGACTCCTCACTCTCCTCCCCTGCTCTGGTGTGGGATCCCTCTCATGGGAGACAGTCCTTCATGAACTTCTCCAATGTGAGTCCTTCCCACAGGATACAGTTCTTCACAAACTCCTCCAGCATAGACAGATTGCTCCAATGTGGGTCCCTCATGGGATCACAAGTCCTGCCAGCAAATCTGCTACACATGGTCTCCTCAGGGACCACGTCCTGTCACTAACCTGCTCCAGTGTGGGCTTCCCATGGGGTCACAGCCTTCTTCGGACATCTACCTGCTCCGGCATGGAGTTCTCCATGGGCTGCAGGTGGATATCTGCTCCACTGTGGATCTCTATGGGCTGCAGGAGGACAGCCTGCTTCACCATGGTCTTCAGCACAAGTTGCAGGGGAATCTCTGCTCCAGGGCCCGGAGCACCTCCTCCCCCTCCTTCTTCACTGACCTTGATGTCTGCTGAATCGTTTCTCTCACATGTTATCACTCCTTTATCAAGCTGGAAAATATGCAGGGTTTTTTTCCCCTTTCTTAAATATGTTATCACAGAGGCACTACCACTATCCCTGATTGGCTTGGTCTTGGCCAGTGGTGTGTCCATCATGGAGCCTGTTGGCATTTGCGCTGTCAAACACAGGGGAAGTTTCTTGCAGCTTCTCACAGAAGCCACCCCTATGCCTCCCTTGCTACCAAAACATGGACACACAAACCCAATACAACAGAATTGTTCTCTTAACTCTGCAAATTCTCCTTTTCTTAGGTTTCTTAGGCAACATAATTTTCTCCAGTACACTTCTTACACAAATTTTGACATTTGTCAGCTGATAAATCAAACCATCTAGTAAATGTAGATAAGCAATCACCACTGAAATACTTTCTCCCCCATGTTGATCACTCCTCAATGGATATGCTCTGTACAGTAACTCGGGTATCACCATTTTGCTTGTGATGTCATGAGTATGAAAACCATGCAGATCTCAACAGTGCTTCATGCCATTTTGCCATTTTCATGTTTGGTTTTTGTTTGGGTTTTTTTTATTATTTTCTCATTACGGACCAGCCTCTATTAGTCTGCAACAATAAAAGCAAGATTGTTTACTGTTAACAACAGTGTTGTCTCTCTGCATATCTAAAACTCATTTGCGCTAACAGAGTGATGTCAAAACAAGGCCTTTTCCCTCCAACAAATCTTTTGGCACTTCCACAAAAGTCAGGCTGTTAAATAACTTCCCACGGTAAAAGTGGCCTATCTTAAACCCAGTTATTCCAGTTATTCTCAATAACCAGGCAGACATCATAAGAATCGTAGAATCACAGAATGCTTAGGTTTGGAAAGGACCTTAGGTCATCTAGTCTAACCCCTATGCCATGAACAGGGCCATCTTCTACTATACCAGGTTAGTCAAAGCCTCATCCAACTCCGGCCTTGAACACTTACAGGGAGGGGGCATCCACAACTTCTCTGGGCAACCTTTTCTATCATCACCCTAACAGGAAAAAAAAATTCTTCCTAATATCTAATCTAA
>NW_010322449.1:0-13932 GCF_000700745.2 Antrostomus carolinensis
TCCAACCCCCACCAGTCTGTGGTTCTGTGATTAATCTCTAAGTAGTGTCAATTAGTTTCTAATGTGAATTAATAAGGGAAAATGCAAAGTGATTTTTCAAACACACTTGTGTGACTGTGAAGCTTGGCGCTGATGCCCTGTAGCTATAATTAATAGGTATAAGAAATTACAGTTATTCATAGTTTTCACATTAGACCGTGGCATATGTCGACTGTCTTCACTTAGAGCATAAAAGCTTCCTTCTCTTTGCTGACGGCGTTACAGCTGTATGGCTATGGATGCTGAAGCCTCTCACTTTGCTTAATTAGAGCTGGCAGATTATTTCCAGTTCCTGTACGTAGGACTTGGGCAGCTCTTGAAACAAATGATCGCAGCCAAGCCTCGTGTTTTCACAGAGAAGGTAACGTCACTGTTGGACTTAAACGTTTCATTTCAACGAGGCTGTTTTCTCCTGTAGGTCTCATTGATTCAAACCCCAGTAAGGCAGCGTGAGTGCCGCAGACACATTAAAAACGTCTGAGCACAGCTTTGTCTCAGAGCTGGAGTTTGCAGTTGGAATCCTTTCCTTTTGTGTTTGGATTAGATTTTGTTCAGTGACTGATGGGCTAATTTGCTGGCTTCTGAGTTTCACGTATTAACAAGCTGCAGGAACCCAATTGAGATGAGATGGGAGAAAAAAAACAACAATAAAACCGCCAGAATAGAAAAGCTTTATAAAGTTACTGAAAATGAAACTTTGACAAACAGCCTTTCAGAGTTCGGTCACATGTAATTGCATCTAAAACTTGACTTTGTCTTGTAGCACAGAAAACAGTGTTTTCTCAAATGGCAGAGCAAATGGCTTTGGATGGTTAGAGTTTCTTTTCCAATTATAAGTTAAAAGAAAAAGGAACATATTGGCACAATTGAAAAATGCAGCATGGGAATAGATTTTTTCTTCCCCCTCCTCATTTACTCAGCACCAAGAAGGTCCTGAGGAGCGGACTAATCAATAACCTGGCTTTTCAGCTTTTAAGAAAGATACATTAGAACTATCACAAACCAATTTATAAAGATTAATAGAGCTAGGCCACAGAAAACTAATCTCCCTGGGGAACAAGAGAGCAAAATTAGACTCCTCAGAAAGATAACTCCTTCGTTACAATCTGGCAAGTGTAAGAAAGCATTTGCAATTAATGCTAATGTACTGTAATTACGCATTGGAGCTAAAATATCACTATGATGGAGATGGATGCAGATGACATGCAAACTTCCATTGTGTCTGGGGATTTTGAAATATGTTTGTCTCTCCTCCCCACTTACAAATTTCAAGTTGTTAACAGTTACAAGCTTTTGTAATTCAGCCTCTGGTTTCCACGGAGACACACAAACTTTCTTGGATGATCTCATTGCTTTCAACAGTAAGTTGCAAGCACATAAGTGTCACAACACTCAATTTGTTCTTTAAGCTTGATCAATTATTTTTTTTCTGGAAATAGAGTATTTTGCTGTCTTTCCAATGTAGTTTTAGCTCTGAGGAGTCTCTTACCTGCTTCATTTCTATTCCCTGTCCTTCACATTGTGCCACTAATGTAGTAACAAAGCGTAATTCATGCCAGTTGCTGGGCCGGAGGAACAGAAGTGATGCCTCTGCACAGTACCTTCATAATCTGTGCTGTCTTACTCTCGATAGCACATGGCATTCTGCTGACTTTTGTAACCTGAAGAGGACGAGCAGAATATTCTCGTGGGTAGTGGCTGTTATGTTTTGCACAGACTGTGAAGCTGGCGAGTTGCTGTTGCTGAGTCAGGAGGCAAATAACAGGTGTACGTTTTGGAGCTCAGCTGCAAAGAGTGGATTTGGTATGTGGGGTGCCATCATGATGCCTTTCTCAGTTTGCAGACAGCTTTAATCCCAGTTTCACTGCTCAAAGCTTTGCTTACCAAGAGATGAATAAATTAAAATGTGGTAGGTTTTATTTGGCTACCCAAATGCCTGTGAGCAGCAAGAGACACCAGTGCCAGTGAGCACCCATCCTCTTTCCCAGCAGCATTGTGTTTAGACCAGGCGTTTCTGTTGGACCATTATTGCCCACAGATTTACTTGTGCTTCCCTTTTCCTTCCCTCCCCAGTTTCTTTGCCTGCTCTGTGTCTCTGTGACAGGAGCCTCGAGCACGATCTCCATGTGATGGTTTCACTGGGCTAGCAGCCGAACACAGCCGCTCGCTCGCTCCCTCTCCCCAGGGGATAGGAGAGAGAACTGGAGGGGTAAGGCTAAGGAGACTTGTAGGATGAGATAAGAACCCTTTAAAAATTGAAATAAAACTTATAATTATATTAAAATAGTAATTCTAATAATAATAGTAATAAAATATGCAAATGAGTGATACACAGTACAACTGCTCACCACCCACCGATCAAGCCCGGCCTGTTCCCAGATAATAATCCCGGAGGAGCGATAATCCCGACCCGAAACCGCAATCCCGGGAGAGCCAGAGCCCGAGGGAAAGCCAGAGAGAGCAAGAGAGGGAGAGACCCTCATGAATATACTGACCATGATGGGATATGAGATGGAATAGCCCACTGGCATATCCAAATGTCAGTTTAGCTTATTAATTTAAATACTCCTCATCCCCTCCTAGATCTTGCATTTGTAAAAGTCCTTCAACTTCCAGTGACAACATCTGTATGTTACTGGTGTTCTTCTCATAACAAATCCATGCTGATACCAAAACACAGTGCTGTTCTAGCTGCTGAGAAGAAAACTAGCTGTATTTCAGCAAAAAACCAGGACACTCGGGCTTTAGGAAGGCACTGTAGGCCCCTCTCATCCAACAACCATCTCCCTGGGAATGAGAACCACTGACATTGCTTTTACTACAGGGTCCTTCTGAAAGGAAGCCCAAAGGACAGCAGTGCTTGAGCACACCAGTTGCTTTGAGCAGTAACTTCACCATGAGAGACCAATTTAATTTCAATCCCTCCATCACCTATGTGAACCAGGACTTTAAAGTAAGATTTACCATTGTTAGGAGTTACTGAAGCTGTCATTCAGCAGTTTGTCACCTGGAATTGCAAAGGAAGTGATTTTGAAGCTAGGTGGGTATTGCTTTTTAGAAGAGAGAGTCTTGGTCAGGATGTGGTTGCATTTAGATCTTCTCCCCTTAGAATGGCTTCTTTTTAATACTCTTTTAAGTAAGCGTGTTGCCTGGCTTCTCTGCTAATTTATCTTAGTAGTAGCAGTACTAGTAGTAGTTTTGGCAAGTACTAGAGTTTTATTTTTCTGCAAAGTGCTAGAAAGAAATTGCCTTTTGTTTGGTGAATGTTCCCAGGGGTGGTGGAGAATGTTTATGGAATGTTCTTCTAAAGCTGCCAGTGGTGCTTCCAAGGAATACTGCCCAAACCTGTGGTATTAAACAGTTCTTCAGGCAGCATTTTTAGGGTTTTCTCTTCCGAGTGTAGAAGTGGTGACATTTTCATTTGGTTTTGCAATACGTTAAATTATATTTAGTATTAAAAAATCATGGTCTTCATGTTTGGATGGCTGCAAAGACTGGGAAGGATGGTCTTCCCAGAATGGTTTTGCAATTTTTAAGATATAATGTGTTCTAACAGGCTAGGTTAAGAAAAATAACTAAGAAGAGGTCTCAGTTCTTTTTTTTTTTTCCTTACCTAAGTTGTATGCTTACAAATAATTGCTAATTTGTATTTTTTTTTTTCTCCCCAGGGTATGGTCTTCGTTGCCACCGAGCTATTATCACCATCTGCAAACTAATTGGAATTAAAGATATGTATGCCAAGGTTTCTGGATCCAAAAACTTGATTAACATTACCAGAGCTCTCTTTAAAGGCTTGACAGAACAGGTAGATTGCACTCTCATTGGTTCTATACATTAGGTCAAGGAACAGAATGGCATTGATATTGTAATAGTTTGGGGTCAAACAGGTTATATTCTAGGCTTAAAATGAAGTAATTTTCCAAAGAGCAAACAAAATCAGCATGTGAATAATTCCTCAGCAGCTGTATGAAGTTGTCTGGTCTGAAACAGCTGTATGTAATTCTGCCTGTTCCACAGCCAAGTGTCTCCAGGGGAACATCAGAATTTCTGGGCTTTCATTTCTAGTATTATTTGGTGATATTTGAAAAATCATGGGCAGAGGAAGTTGTGGCCCAGCTTTGGCTGCTGCTGCTCATGTGTCTGCATTCTAAGATTTCATTGCCTAAGGGCTGAACATCACAGCTGCTTCTATCACTAGTATAATTCAGATCTCTGAAATAAATCAGGGGGGTGTTGTCATTTCATCTAACTCAATGGGCTCACAATGGAGACGTCTCGGTCTGAGCCAGCTGCCTGCAGTTGATGGAAAGATCCAACATGCAGCATTTCCTCTGACTTTGAAGAGCAGCCTTAGGATGAGTCAGTCCTTTGGAAATTCCTGGTTAGCTCATTTGGTCGTAGAGTCTCAGTAGCTGCCGGGATTCAGCTGCTTACATTCTCAATATAGCCCTGCAAACCTGGAGCTGTCAAAGCTGTCACCCTGTCCCAGCCAGCTTCTTCTCTTCAGCCTTGGGAAGGGAGGGGGTTATGATCTTCTTTGCCTAATGAGATAGACACTGGTAAGCATCTGTAACTGAGATTTATCAGACTTGAGGAAGTCTGTCATATATTTTCGATGCATCGTCTCCGAGACATCTTCCACAGAATGACTAGAAGAATAGTAGAAGGACCTGCTGCATAGATTATTGCTTTGAGAGATGTGCAGTTGGTATCTTTTCTTGACCGAATTCCCTGAATGGGAAAAAATGTCCTATTCCCAGCAGACATTTATTCTGTAAATTCTGAGTGTTAACAAAAACCTGTCTGCAGGGAAGAGGTGTAGTTGAAATTAACGTTACAGTCGTATGGTTCTATTAACTAATATTACTTGTCAGGGCAGTAATAAACACTTCACTGTTGTCAAAGCAAAATTTATATGCATCTTAAAGACATGAAAACTTTACTGCATGTTACTAACGTGCCAACATGCATCCTTACTATCCTTATGCAGGATGTGCCTTTTCTGGCCAGATCCTTTCCAGAAGCACGTTCTTCTAGGATGACATTGTAGTGCCAGTATATTTGCAGTCTAGTTACCTCAGTTCCTCCATGCAATTAGCTCATTTGAAACCCATGAAGATGAGCCTGGCGAGTCATTTAATTGACACAGTGTTTAAACTGCTTATTAGGAAGTTACTTTTTTTTTCTTTCCCTACCCCATCTACAGTGTAGAGTTTGAATCACAGAATATTAGGGATTGGAAGGGACCTCGAAAGATCATAGAATCATAGAATGGGCTGGATTGGAAGGGACCTTAAAGATCATCTGGTTCCACCCCCCCTGCCAGCAGCAGGGACACCTTCCACTAGACCAGGTTGCTCAAAGCCTCATCCAACCTGGCCTTGAACACTTCCAGGGAGGGGGCATCCACAACTTCCTTGAGCAACCTGGGCCAGTGTCTGACCACCCTCACAGTGAAGAACTTCTTCCTAATATCTCATCTAAACCTCCCCTCTTTCAGCTTAAACCCATTTCCCCTTGTTTTGTCATTAACTGCCCTTATGAAAAGTCCTTCCCCAGCTTTCTTGTAGGCCCCTTTCAGGTATTGGGAGGCCGCTGTAAGGTCTCCCTGGAGCCTTCTCTTCTCCAGGCTGAACAGCCCCAACTCTTTCAGCCTGGAGTAAGTTGTAAAGTGCAGCTCTCCCCACCTGGCCTGGACCTGAACAGTGCAACCCAAACACATCTCACCACATTTTCCCACCTTGGGAGGTGCATAGACCATCACCCAGCACAGGGGTCCCAGCCTGGCTTTTGTGAGTAGAGGTTTGCAAACAAGACATCTCCCTTGAACCCTTCTTGGTCACTCTTGGTCCCTGTTCTCACTGCTAGTGCGGGGTAGAACAACACATCGTTCTCAGTGGATCTTTCCTTTGTCAGCCAAAGCACTGGGAAGTGCCTGACTGATTTCTAGCTGAAGTAAACCAACATTGTGCATCATTGCTTTGATTGTCTTCTCTCTTTCCTACTCCCAGGAGACTCACCAACAGTTGGCGAACCAGAAGAGTCTTTACGTAGTGGAGTTCCGGGAGGAGCAGGGCCCTCTGCCTATCGTCGTGGCACTGCCTGAGGGGGATGTCCGTGAGGATCCTGAGCCTGAAGATGAGGTTCCAGACACAAAGTTGGAGTGGAGTGAAGTGAAAGAAGCTCAGGGAATGAAGAAATCTCCCTGGGTGAATGTCAGAAAGATAGCATGGTAAAAACTTCAGTCCCTGACCACTCTTTGACTAGGGATGTCAGACAGAAACAGCCAGTGAACATGGTTTTGACTTCAAGCCTGCGTTTACTCGATTCCTGGAGATGATGTTTAATCAACAGATCCCACGTTTCTTTTGCAAGCTCTTGGAAAACTACTGAAGAGATAAGGTTGTGAAAGCAATAAAGAATTCTCAGAAGGACTTCAGCGTGGGTTTGTTGGGGTCTTTTTTTGCAAAATGCCAATGTCTGGGAGATCTTGCGGCAAGTTAATGGCGGTGGAAGTTAATATGGGCACTCTCCATCTCCCTCCCTAGGCTCCCTCATTATGGTGGGGAAGCTGTGAAATCAAAAAGTAGAAGTTGTGTGTCTTCTAGTGGGGAGGAAGGGGGCAAGGTGATGGTGAGCAATGGCTGGAGCTGTGCAAACAGTCCTTTCCAACCCAAACCATTCTGTGAAACCTAGGCTAAAGGAATCAAATCTTCCTGCATTTCGATGACCTTCAGTTTGCCTCTGTCCTTGCAGAAACAGTGAACTGAAGTGAGTTGGCTCTGCCACTGACCCAAACCAGCCTCAGCCTGGGTAGCAGAGAGAGCTGAAAGCAACTGTCGGGATCAGCTGTTTGTCATTTGTTTCTCTGTGTTGCAGTGAGCAGATGGATCATACCAGCATTTTCTCTTTTCTCCTCAGAATCAGGAATAAGGTGTGTGTCAGTTGCAGGTGATTGCAGCCACCCTTGGAGATGTCCTGCTGCTTCCTTGCATTCTGCTCTTGCTTTTCCTCACCCAACACCTAGGGAAAAGCCTCTGGTATTCAGGCCGAAGAATGGTGCTGGAGATCATACATGGCCACTGCTGCACAAAAATGTCATTTGCCTTTTCAGAACTTAAAGAAATGTAGTAACCACTAATCTCCCTCTTTCCCCAAGGTCTAGCATACTAGCTACACTTGCATCTGCTCCCATGAGGGTCTTCAGGACTCCTCTGCTCTCTGGAGGAGGTTTAGGACTTCTCAGACCCACAGGACAGTAACTCATGTTTGTGCACTTCCATGAATTAGGAAAAAAGGAATTTCCATCCCTATCCTCAAAGCAAATGGGATTTCAGTGCTTGAATCCATTAGCATAAGGGAGACCGAGGAGCAGGAGGGGACCATGGTCTCCATGTGAAGATCAGAGGTGGGGAATGGACCATAGTTGGGTCAGGAGATGAGGAGGCAGACTGAGCCAGCCATGAATCAGACTCTGGCGCAGACCCCCACTTCAGGGAGCTTTGATCCCTCCCTAGAAGTCATCCTGTGTGAGTTTCCCGTTTTCCCAGGTTTGGTGGCGTTACCACAGAGGCTCGTGTAGCTGTTTTACCCAGCGTGGTTTTCTCATCACTCCCAGATAAAGCGGACTGCAGGACTGCCGAGTCCAAGGAGCATCTGGACAACGCTCTCAGTCGTGGTTTAGTTTTAGGTAGTCCTGCAAGGAGCAGGGAGTTGGACTCGATGATCCTCTGGGTCCCTTCCAACTTGAGATACTCTATGATTCCATGATTTTCCACAGAGCTGGCCATGATTTTCTATTAACTTTCTTTGCTTTCAGACAAAGCAAATCCTTCTCCTGCAATTCAGGTGAGGATGGAAGTGTTTCTAACTCATTGCATCACTGGAGGCAAGGTATCCAACATAGGAATATTTGAAGAACAGGTAAAATTGCAATTAAGAAGCTGCAATTAAGCAAGAGCAGCCAAGATTACGATCTGGGCATAGTTAATGAATGATATGTCTGTAATCTCGTTTTTACTGCAGGAGCTGAGGTTTTCCCTGCCTTCAAGTGGATAGTTTGGTTTAACTAAAGTTTAATTGCCTGCTCTATAGAGTAGATGCCTGCAGCCCTCCTTGTTTTGCTGAGGAAGCTGGAGGAGAAGAGCAAAGGTGGAAACCCCACCAGTTGGAATCTGGTGGTGGCTGCGGGGATGCAATAGCCCCCCCTTGATTTTAACAGCGTGCTGGGACCTGGTGAGTACCCTGCAAAAGTACCTGACTGATTGGTGGCTCTTTAAATGGGCTGGTACATCTGCGTGGGAATGCCAGGGCTGGGGAGGGTGAATGAAATGCTGTGAGGAGGATGCTGTTGGAGATGAGGTGCTGCTCTGGGGGGATCTGGAGATGTCTGACCAAACGCAGAGCAGCTCCATAGACTGGAACAAACTGGGAGCAGCCCTGCAGGCAAGGACTGCAGGTGCCTTCAGGTCAACACACTGCAAGGGCCAACTGTCTGCAAGCAGCTCTCGGCAGAGCCAGCCCTCTCATGTTCTGGGGAATTGTGCTAGTGTGGAATTAACCCCAGACAAGTGTCTCCATGGGAGAAGAATCAAGCCTGTGGTGTTTATCATGCCCAACATTTCCAGTGGGATGACAGCAAATTCTCAGGGCTCTCTGTGGCAACGAGACCTCGTACATATATAGGTGGTGGTTTGGAAGTGGTTTGTAGGTCCTGAGCTCTCTAGGCAGCATCATTCCCTGCAGAAGCACCGAGGTGGGCCATTTTCCAGGCAGCTACCTGGGGCTGCCCAGCTTCCAGGACATGTGGGTCTTCAAAGCTGTACTGAGACAATAGGAGAGCTGGGCGTGATGGGCAATGGGTGGGGTTTGGGGGTGGGGTTTTTTTTCTCTTTTTGCTTTTCTTTCCACCAGGCAGAGATCATTCATGTTGCTGTAACTCACCTGCCAAGTGCAGTTTGGCAGCCTGGTGCCACAAAGCCACACCTGTCCTATGCTGGAGTGTAGCAGCCCTGTGCCAAATGGGGACCCTCGTTCACCTATAAGCTGTTCAACTGCACGGGATGGAAGTTGGGGCCACACTGGGAAGAGCTTCGAAGTTGTAGCACTGCTTTTGGATGCTCCTGACCTTGTGGTGGCTCTTCTCTCTGCCCAGCCATCCCCAGGCAAAGTCTTGGCCCAGGTGACACTGGGGCCACAGGGCCACCCTCCCAGGGCCATGTCCACAACCTTGTCTCAGGCCACTCCCCAGCTGCGCTGGGGCTGATGGGCACTCCCACACCAGTAGCACCCGACTGGTTTTTTCCAGTACTGGTTTACAGCAAGGTTATGTGAGTGCTGTGGGGAGGGATCTCGGCAAACGAGGTGGGGCCAGAAGGAAAGGGACCAGCAGGTGAACTAGTGCAGACTGGTGTGAACTTGTGGGTGGCAGGGAAAGGAGAATCAAAGGGCAAAGCAAGGCAGAAAGAATTGGGGAGGAGATGGGAGCCCTGCCAAGACAGAGGCTGCAAATGTGACAGCCACCAAGGCACAGAGACACGGATGTGAGGGGACAGACAGCAGTGCTGGCCGCACCTGGGTGTAGAAGATGGACTGAGCTGTCACATCCCAGGTCCAGGGGATGATTACAACTGTCTGCCTTTGTAAACAGACCCGAACAGAAAGGTGTTGTTGTGTTTTGTTGGTAAATTCAGGGGTGTTAGTAGAAGCAGGGCAAATCTGGGCACCAGCTTCCCCCGCCCCACACACACCCCATGATGACGGGTGTTGAAACCAGTTTCAACAGGAGCATGTTAAATCTTCAGAACCGAGTGCCATTGTCCAAAGTGTCTGTGAGTTCCCTCCCTGCCCTGAGAAGGGATTTCTTTTTCCACCTCTGTTGGAATTAGCTTGCTTTTGTCACACTAACACAAGCAAAAAACAGGTCAGGCTGGTTTTCAGGAAGGAAAAAACAAGAAAAAAAACAAATGTTTTCCTCACACTGCAATTAAAAAGCTTCACCCTAAATCCATGGTCACAACTCGAAAGTCCCTGCTGGATCTGAAGCAACAGGGGTGCCTCCATCTCAGCTTTTATTTCCCCTCTGTTCTCCAGTCTTTGTTATTATCCAGGAACTTCAGACTTAAAATGGAAGCATTTTTTGCCCCACAAGCTGGAAGGGCTAATTTGGTACTCTCATTTATTAGGCACCTCTAATATGTGAAAACCCTTCTTGGGTCTAAACCCCATTTAAATTAACTCACTGTCATGGTTTAACCCCAGCTGGCTACTAAGCACCACACAGCTGCTCGCTCACTGCCCCAGTGGGGTGGGGGAGAGAATCGGAAAGGTCAAAGTGAGAACTCGTGGGCTGAGACAAAGATCGTTTAATAAGAAGTAAGTAAAGCAAAAGCCACACACACAAGCAAAGCAAAACAAGGAACTGGTTCACTGCTTCCCCACCATCTCCAGGAAAGCAGGGCTCCATCACGTGTAATGGCCTCTTGGGAAGATAAATGCCACAACTCTGAAAGTCCCCTCTTTCCTCCCCCCAGCTTTGTGTGCTGAGCATGACATCATACGCTGTGCAATATCATCTGGGTTAGCTATCCCAGCTACGTGCCCTCCCAACTTCTGCACCCTCAGCCTACACGCTGGTGGGGTGGGCTGAGGAGCAGAAAAAGCCTTGACTCTGTGTGAGCCCTGCTCAGCAATAACTAAAACATCTCCACATTATCAACACTGATTTCAGCACAAATCCAAAACACAGCCCCACACCAGCTACTATGAAGAAAATTAACTCTACCCCAGCCAAAGCCCACCTCGCTCACTCACATTAATGCTCTGGAGTCATTTAAGCAGTCAGGTGAACATCACCACTGAGATGAATCTGAGTTGGTTTAGCCCCTGGCTACAGAGCCCCACAGCCCCTTGCAGGAAAAGCCCTCTCGTTCTGTGCCTCCTCGTTAGTCACTGTCCTGGTGCCGCGCTCCTGGGGCTGTACTGGGCTGTGTACCTGTGCACAGCAAAGGGAACATCACAGAGATCACTCTTCTCTCTTTTTAAAAATCACAGCAAACCCAGCTTTATTAGTGACATTAGTGACGTAGTGCTGGTGGACATGAGCACAGCCGTGCACCAAAGACAAGAGCTGATTGCCTCTGCTGATTCAAGATGTTATTCTCATCAGCCAAACAATTCTCCTACAGCCTGCTGCACACCTTCCATGTTGTTTTGTGTAGGGAGATGAACGACAACTCCAGTACCTGAAGGGGCTCCAGGAAGGCTGGGGAGGGACTTTGGCCAAGGGCAGGGAGTGACAGAACAAGGGGTGATGGCTTGAAAGTGGAAGAGGGGAGATGGAGATGAGATGTGAGGAAGAAATTCTTTGCTGTGAGGGTGGTGAGACACTGGCCCAGGTTGGCCAGAGAAGCTGTGGCTGCTCCTCCCTGGAAGTGTTGAAGGCCAGGTTGGATGAGGCTTTGAGCAACCTGGTCTAGTGGAAGGTGTCCCTGCTGCTGGCAGGGGGGTTGGAACTGGATGATCTTTAAGGTCCCTTCCAACCCAAACCAGTCTGATTCCTTGAGATTTCTGGCATTATGGTTGTGCCTCAGCAATACCCTTCAGGGCTGCAATAACTCATGAGGCAAGTTCAATATTGTCCCCGTTTCTGATCCCAGGTCAGAGATGGCATTTCCAGAAACTGCATGAGAATGTCCTTTTGGCACTGCAGGTTTAGGGAGGCAAACAGAATTACATGGATGGGCAGCAATTAACATGACCCGGTTTCACGCTCATGCTCCTTAGTGCTGGTTGTTCAGGTTTTCCCTGATAGCAAGAAAAACCCTGGAGGCATAAAGAGGTGGTTCAGGGAAATTTGAGCACTTTGAACCCAACTATATTATTATAACTGTTTGGTTTTGGTTGTTTTTTTTCTATTTGAGCCCCAATAACTGTACCCAACCCAGAAGAGACTGAAGGAAAACAGATTCTGCACCCAGGCTATCGCTTCCCCTGGCAGGCTCTTTGTCTTCATTGTCACGGTCCCACATAAAAAGCTTCTTTTTTATAGTATATACATTTAAAAACAAAACCCAAACCCAGCCTGGAAACTGCAGTTGTTGAACAACTGTTGTGTTCATGGGGTGACCACAGACAGACTTGCGAGGGGAAGCTCTTAAGATGATTTCCATCGCAGGAGCGAGAATATCTTATGGATCACGTACACCAGGGTAGCTACGAATGCAAATACCTACAGTGGAAAAACACATCAGCCAGTTAACTTTTTATTATATGGCATGAGTTCCTGCACTGAGCAAACATCTCACCATGCATTATATTTCTATTGACTCTTGCATGTTTGGAGACATTCATGCGTAGGAGGACTGGGACTAGTTTCTCTCCCCACCTCCCCAAATCATTGGTGCAAGTAAAGATCTGCCCTTGGGGTCACTCCACAGTCACCTCCTCACCTTCCTTCCCCTGCTTGCCAGGTACTCACCACAGCAGCAATGTTCTCCTGGTAGATGTGCATTATCACAGGGTTGTCAGATACCAAGCCAATGCTGTAGGTGAAGTAGGCTTCCAACACAGCAGCACTGAGGTAGAACAGAGCTGCTGTCACCTGGCAGATGGCATCCTAAGAAACAAGGATCACACAGTCATTTCCAAAGAGGGAGCACACTGTGAAGGGGGAGAGAAGACAAAAATAAAGGAGCCCACACAAGCAAGCCCCAGCCTCCAATTTGGAGTCCAGTAGCAGCAAAGGAGACAGTTGTCTATCGGTGATACCAGGGAGGGGAGAGGTCCTGAGGTTTGTCACATCCACTTACCAAGGTGACCCAGGAGCTGCTGTCCCCGTGAGCCCCGCAGATGTAGAGGCACAGGAGGGTGGTGGACATGACGAAGCAGAACACTGAGACAAACATCACCCAGCCTTGCAGGATGGGTGCTGGCACCCTCGAGGATGCCACCAGGATCCAGACAAGGCCTCCAAAGATCTGCAAGTGAAAGTGGGAGAGAAGGCTTGGGATAAATTGGCTTGATGAAGGCCTTAATGAAGGCCATGTGCAAACATTGCCCTAAGAGGAGAGAGAACAAGTTGGAGAGAGGTAATACAGCCAGTTTTACTCTCTGAGGAAGGAGAAATAAAGTTGAGACTCCTCCCAGCTCCTCCTGGGAAGAGGGGCTTGTATTGCTGCTCCAGCTGTTGGGATCATCCTTCATTGGCTACACTTGGAGCTGCTGCAGGTACCAGCTGCTGGTCCAGTAGCAGGTGGCACCTCCATCTCCTCAGCTGGCCTTGGGAGTTTGCTATGGGTTTCCTGGTGGGGTAGAGAACACGAGGGCAGCTATATTTAGGCTCCATCCTCCCCTCACCAGCAGATTCCTACACAAGAGGACGAGTGCTTGATGCCCGGTGCTGTGGAGTGTCTGAGCTGCAAGTCTCTGCACTAAAATGCACTCAGCAGCTTTTCTCTGCTACAAACCAGCCCAGACAGTTCTTGAACCTGTGCCAAGTTTAGTCTGTGCAGCATCTTGTGATGAGGAGCTCCTCAGCTGAACCCAAACTGTGTGGAGACCGGTGCTGCTGTGAGGACCTATCTCTCATCATCAACTGGCCTTGGATTTGCAGGCAAATCATAGAATCATAGAATGGTTGGAGTTGGAAGGGACCTTAAAGATCATCCAGTTCCAACCCCCCCTGCCATCAGCAGGGAGTAAGAGAGCCTCACTGCCTCAAACATCATTCTGATCTCCAGTGTATCCCAGGCCAGCCTTTGCCAGCATCCAAGTGATAATCCATACCAAGCAGAGCATTTCCATGTCCTCAGAGGCATTTTTGCAAATGGAAAAACATTTTCTGATACTCAGAAAATGTCACACCATTTGGGTCACCCCACATTGGTAGGGAAA
>NW_010322449.1:13953-16405 GCF_000700745.2 Antrostomus carolinensis
GGGAAAGTTCATTGGTTACATGACCCAAATTGATGCATTAAATCAATGATGTGATTGACACGTTGCAAATATCTGAGTGAAAACAGGTGCTGATGTTTTGGTGCCTCTTCTTATAACAACCAAAGACTGACACTTCGACACTAATCCAGTCCCTGTAATAACTAATGTGGTGATACCCTGAGTCTGTTGCAGGTAAAAATCCTGGAGAAAACCTTACAGTGGCTCCACTAAAATTCAACACAACTGAGGTGAGCGAGGAGGTTGGCAGAAGATGTATCACTTCTCATTTCTTACCTCTCCCCATCTCGCCTTCCTGCAGGATGAGATTGCTCACTCGGGCAAGTGTGTTTGACATGGTTTGATTACTGACCTTGGTTTTATGGCACTGCTATTCAGCAGACAAAAATGAGGAAAGGGTCAAGAGGCTTTTAATCACAACCCACAGCAGGTTGGGGACAGCAGTCTTAAGAAAAACTTGGCTTTTAAATAGCCTTTTACAAAACAAACGTTATCTGTTCCCAGCTTCTGTCAGCTTCTTTCCACATCAGCTTGGCTACCCACATGTGCAGAAAGATCTTCAACTAAATTAGATGATAAGAATTAAACCCAGCCTCACAGAATAAAAAAATGGTAGTTCTTGATCAGCACATCCAGAAGTAGCAACCAGCTGAGCTGCAGGCAGGACCTTCTGGCATTTTTGCAATTGTCTTAGCACTTGAAATGCTTAATTTAAAAAAAAAAAAATAATTATTTATTTATTTTAGTTGCCATATTAACCAATGCAAGCAACCTCAGATTCCACTAAGGCCTGAGAAATGCTTTATCTATCCTTCTGAACGCTGTGATTCAAGGCAGCCGCCTCCTTTGTACACAGCAGAAAGAATTACAGCTGTACAACCTGGAGTCGTACACCTCTGGAGACGGCGCAATCCGGTTACGCAGCATTCCTCTTTCACGGGTGGTTCCTGAGCCTTTAGGATGTACATTTCCAGATCTGATCCAAACCAAAGGATAAGGTGCTTATTTGTGTCTCATGAAGCAGGCTGCCTTGCCAAATCCCAAGCCAGGAATCATTACAAACAAACAGCTCGAGGCACAGCCAGCACCTGTGAGCAGGCTCAGGCCAACAGCACGCTCAGCACCAGGTCTAACATGACCCAGTGCCAGGGGTGGCTGACAAGCATCTGCCCAGCCAGAACCTTCACAGGGACTTGCACCCTCCTTCATGCAGCTGCAGGAAACCTGGACCTTCCTCTCAGGGCCTGGCCATGGAGACCAAGGCCCCCGAGCATATTTGGAGGAGCTGAAGCAAAGTCCTTCTCCACACATCCATTATTTAACCCAATTCCCCTTTGCTTGGCTGCTATTGCTGGGAGAACGAGGTAAATGCTGTTAAATCTCAGCAGTGTGGACTGAGTTGGGGGACAGGGAAGGATTTGGTCCCAGATGGCAAAGTTGAAATTTTGAGCAGGAAATAATGAGAGTGCCATCCTACAACATGCAACCAAACCCCTCAATGCTGGATGAAAGTTCTCAGCCTTTCACAAAAAGCCTCTCAGACTTGCTGAGAGAAGAACAGGTTTCACAGCTGGGGGCAGAGGACACCGGGAAAAGATTCTAGTTGAAACTTTCCATCTTTTAAGTCAGTGCTCACAGCAACTGCTTTTAACCACCTGTCCAAATCCATTAAGATTATAATCTTCTCAGTCACAATATGGAAAGAAGTTACGAGGTGTTTGTTCAACCTTTGCTCACCCACCGTTGCCCACACACCCAGGTCCAGCACTCTGCCCCTCCAGCTCAGGAATGTGGCAGCTGAGCAGTACAGGTTGGGCAGCCCACGCTCTTTGCCGCTGCGGACAAGCCCCTCAGCCAGCTTTTACTGTACCCTGCTCCAAGCAAGCAGTTCATCCTCTGCCTGTATCAGCCGCTAAAATTAACCTTCCAATTAATTAATTAATTGGCGCAATGTGGCAACCCAGTTTGAGCCCCACCAGCAATGTTGTGTGAGGCAGGAAATTACAAAAGGTTTTTTTCAGAGGCGCTACAGAAATCCCCTGCAGACTAAAGGAGGACTTCAGAGTTCCCAGCTTGGGGCTTGTGGTTTTCTTTGAGCACGAGCGAGTCATCAGAGCTGGTCAGGAACCCAGGGTGGCTCCTGAAGCACATACGTTGTGTCAGCTCTCATCCCTCAGACACCTGCAGCGTGAAGGGTGTCCCATGCCCCGCAAGCAGCATCTGCCCTCCCCGGGGGTAGGGTGGGGGGAAAGAAACCAGCACTCACGATTTCAGGAATGATGAGCACATCTGGGAAAGTTGTCAGGACAGCCAGGCCGCTGGGCAAAGAACTGGTGGAAGTTGCCGAGGACATTGCGAGTCTCTCCCACGGTGACTGTCAGCAGCTCTGGCTGTAGCTGCCGGAGGTAGTGAAATGCAGCCTCCTTCCCTCCCT
>NW_010322449.1:16443-18441 GCF_000700745.2 Antrostomus carolinensis
CTCCCCTTCTTCCTCCTCTTCCTTCTTCCCTCCCTCCTTCCTGCTGGCAGGTGAAGACAGCAGTGAATGGCACAGGTGTGGCCAAACCCTGTCACCAGGGGGTACTTGGAGGTTTTCTGGAGATGAGGGAAGCCCTGAGGCATTTTGAGCAGAGCTCGCAAGCTGAGCATGCAGGGCAAGTCCCTGGGCGGTGGTGGGTGGCACTGGCTTACATCTGAGGGCAGAAGGGAAGACCTGCACCCATCCAGCTGGGCAGCCTCTCATCCCCTTTATTTGCACAGTAAGCCAGCTTGACCCCCACCCACTCGAGGTGGCCACAGCAGTGGGCACAAGGGCAGCTGGTGGCCAGGGCAAGCCAGGACATGCCAGCCACTGGCAAAGAGCAGGGCTGAGAAACATTTCATGGACGGAGATGCATCCCAAGATGAGGGTGGTCAAATTGCAGGGTGAACCGCTTCCATCATCTCAGAAGGAGACTGGATGTGCCAAGGTAACAAAAACAACCTAAATTAATGAGATTTCCCAAACCATTTGGCTTCCTTTTCTGCCTTTTTTTACTCTGGAGTCCATGGAGTGAGTCATTCCCCTCACAGAACCCCAGAACTGCCTCGATTGGAAAAGACCTTTAAGATCATCGAGTCCAACCATTAACCCAACACTGACCAGGTCCCCTGTGACTAACCCATGTCCCTCAGCACTGTGTCTACACGACTCTTCAATCCCTCCAGGGATGGGGACTCCACCACTGCCCTGGGCAACCCCATCCAATGCCTCAGAACCCTTTCAGCAAAGAAATTCTTCCTCACATCCCATCTCAACTGCCCTTGGTGCAACTTAAGGCCATTTCCTCTTGTCCTGTCACTCCATAAGATGGAGTGTTTACTTTTTTTTAAGGCACTCACTGGGACAACCAGTAAAATCACACAGGTCTGGAAGCTCAGGCCAAAGACATGAAACATCAGGAAAGTAAAAAGAGCCACGTGACATTGCTGTAGACCAGTGACCCATGGAAGAAGTGTCCATTTCAGCCAGGCCCTATATATTGTGCTCACCATTCCACACCTGCTCCCACGAAGAAGGTTTTGGTGCAGGGTGTGGAGCAGGAGGTAGGATTGTTCCCAGCTCCACATGCCTGGCACATGCGGCTCCAGTCACTGCCACCCTCAGCTCTGTCCCTGTTACCCTATGTCAGCAAATACAAAAATTCTCTCAAACTTGTTTTGGAATTGTAGCAAGCAAGGGTTCTTTACTCACCACATGGAGGTTGGCACCTCAAAGCACGCATGCCAACTGCAAGGCAGCTCCTGGTTGGATTACCAGACCACACACATATGCATTACATTGCCTGGAATCACTGTTCATATTCAAGCGATTTCCTGTAACTCATTATCACGTTCACATACCGATGGCACGTGTGTGTGGTGTAGCTGGGGTGGTTGTGAAGGGTCTCTAGAGATCTTTTGGCAGTGAACATTCCTTCCCACGTTGTCCTTTAGTGCAATAAGTCATAAGTCACCTTAAGACAATATTGTTGACTTAGAAGTTTCCCAGGTCCTTGAGGAAGATAAAGATGTTCTTGTTAGTAATTACAACTCTTCTTTCCCAAGTCCTTGAGGAGGAGAAGGATGTTCCTGTTGGTGTCCACAACTCTTCCTTATCTACCATTCATGTAGATAGAACGAATTCTACGAAAGCCTTGAAATAATGACTTATTTGGTTGTTCTTTGTTTATCGTTATCAACAACACTTGCTCAAGGGAAAACTGTCTCCTTCACTAATAGTCACGACAACCTGGAATTTGAACAATGTGTGCTTTAAGATTTTGTTTACCACCTTTGCATGCAAGTGAGCAAAGTTATTATGCTTATAATAAAGGTAAATTGTTATACTTATGAGAAAAGTCCTATCTATCTATCTATAATCTATCTATCTCTATCTATCTATCTATCTATCTATCTCTATCTATCTCTATCTATAATCTATCTATCTCTATCTATC
>NW_010322450.1:0-25757 GCF_000700745.2 Antrostomus carolinensis
ATATAATATATATATATATTGATATAGATACATAGATGGCCTTATCCTATATAGATAGGGGTTGACATGCAAATCTTCTTTACTTCTCTTTTAAGAGGAGTTGCCTTTTTTTTTTGCCCTGGCAAACAGTCTTCCTTTCCTTTACTAAATCTGATGGTAGGCAAAACAGTTGACAAAAGGCCCTCTTCTAGTGCTGGGCTATAGTACTGTGTGAACTTTAGGTGTTGCAAAAAGCATGTGTCTGCTTTTCTGGATTTCATTATCATACATATAAGCCAGTGTCTTTTAACTTTGTGACATGGACAGATAGATTAGAGACTGCAGAGTGACCTGCTAGCTCTATGGTTGTCTAACTTAGAAATAAACAAAGATCACAGAGTATGACATGCCTGCTTCAAACCATTATCTAGGAAACCTTGTCATCTGACTTCTTGATTATTAATAGATTTCATAAATGTTTGGAGATTATTAACAGATATTATTATCATAGTATAAAATGTACTGATTTTGTAGAGATTCTGAGAAAGTGATTCAGAGGCATGCAGGGACTTAAGCTTTCCCCCTTTCTTAGAAAGTTGGTTTGGTCTCTATTGGGAAGAGTGTCCACTTGCCATTCTGACACCTCTGGATTATCATGTTTGAGACGAAAGAGTACTCTTCTGGCATTGGATCTTACAGTGAGAAAGAAGCAGCGGTGTTCTGTTCAGGCTCTTCATCACCTTTACTTCAGTTACTCTAATATTTAAAAAGCTTGCATTCCTTCTTAAAAGCTTTGTTGGATATCTTAAAGGTTTAGTTCAGTGACCTCCTCCCCTAAATACTCTGTGGGACTGTTTCCTTACAGCAAGTATTCTCTTGTTGGTGAGGAACATGAGAAACCCAAGTAGGTGCTCATGATCTCTTTGCCATGATCCAGCATATGCTGGCAAAAGTCCTTTGCAGGTACCTGTCATGTGAGATTAAAACTAATGAAAACAAACTATATCAATTCCATTCTATTAATTTGCTCTCTGTGGTCATATTCAAGTTTTAAGATTGCAAGTTGAATCCTTTGCTTACTGGCAGTGTTTCCTTTTCCACCTTTGCCTGTGAAATGTGAATGTTCTTAACCAGGCGTTTGTACTATATGCAGGGCTGCAGCATCACCTCATACCTGTCAGTGAAGAATTGCTAGATATGTCCAATTTCTGGTGCCCCTGCCCTGTGGGGATGTATTCAGGATACTGGTTGCAGTTCTCTACCCAGCCTGTCCTTTCTCATGGAAGTAGCCTGCTCTGAGCTCTGCTGGTATGCTCTGTATCAGAGAGAGCTCCTCGTGGAGACTTCACTCTTGCGTTGCCTTTGCAAGACTGTGCAATATTTCCATTGCATTTCTGATGATTATACCTAAACTGCAATGGTTTCAGCATATTGTGAATACTGGTTCTTCATTTCTTGCCTGTTTGCTCTGATAAGTCTTCCAAGTTCATTTAATGGAGAAGGGGAAGTATAGAATAAGGAAAAAAAAATATACTCACTGGTAATAGTATATTATAGCCTTCCTTGGCCTTCTTTTCAGCCATCTATCTCTTTATTAAATAGCTTCAGCAGATGTTGTGGGAGGTGGTTTTTATTTCTGGGTTTTTTCTCCCCCGTTCCCCTTGTGTGTTTAATAATGACATACTGTTTCTTCACTGAAAGGGTTGTCAAACACTGGAACAGGCTGCCCAGGGAAGTGGTGGAGTCACCATCCCTGGAGGTATTTAAAGGACGTTCAGATGTGGTGCTTAGGGACATGGTTTAGTGGTGGACTTGGCAGTGCTATACTTACAGTTGGACTAGACAATCATAATGGTCTTTTCCAACCAAACTATTCTATGATTCTATTGATTTCTCAACTGACTTGCTATAACTTTAAAGACAGTATGTTTTTTCCCCTTGCTTCAAGGTAGGTGAAGCTTCAATAATTAGTACAAGGAGACTGTTGAAGAGTGGAAAAGATAAACATGGAATGAAAATACACTAAAGAAAAATAATTTATTTTAGATTTACTGAATAACTTTTATTAGTTATTTTTTGAAACTTTACACATAGTATTAAAAGAAGTATGTGGAAAATTAATCAACTTATATTGTTGAGAAGTAGCTTAGTCATTAGAATTTCTAAGAATTCTGATTATACTAATATCTTATTGCTAATGGTTGTGGGAAGTCACATTTCCTGAAGAAATTGAGGTGTTATAAAGTAAGCCATAGTGCTTTGTTATGAAACTACACTGTATATTAATCTAAGTAAATCTAATACAAAGGTCTGTTAGCGCAATGAACTGAACATCCAAAATATCCATTGTTATTTCAGTTCTGGGATTGATCCTGCTCACCACACGTTCTGCTGGTACCCCACGGCAGCATGCATGCAGCGCCATTGGCTGCACTTGGCTGGTACTGTGGATTTGAACTCTGAGAGAGTGCAGGCACCATTTTCTCTTTCACTTCGTTCCTGAAAGTGACATGGTGTATCCAGGCATCAAGGAGTCGCTTAACTGCAGTACAAATAGACCTGAGGTTTCTGATAAAATCTCTTGGTCGTTAATAGTGGTGTCTCACAGACTTTCTGTGTAAATGGACAAACTTGAGAATACATCTCGATTTATGGTATTACTTATGATACCTCAGTGATCAATCAAAAATCCAATTTCAGTGTGTCTTTACTTTATGTATTTTGAAAAACTGTAGTTTATAAAATTTACTTCCATGTGGCACTGAGAGCATGTGTCCTATATAGTACCCTGTTGCTGACTACAGGAAAACAAACTTGAGCATTTGAACCTAAATTATCACTGCTGTATGTTTCTTAACAAAAGACTAACTCAAAATGGTGATAATTTTCTTATGTGTGTTACTTTAAACAGGAAGAAATAGAGCCTTTTCCTGAAGAACGAGAGAACTTTCTTCAGCAATTATACAAGTTCATGGAAGACAGAGGTAGGCATTTTAATCTTTGACTTGTAGAAGCTGAAGATAGATACATCGCTTAGCAACACTTTAAATAGTATAATAGTAGTGCTTTGCAGTTAGCTTTTGGAAAAAGTGAGACCGTATTAATCACTTCTGACTTCCCCACAATTTAGAAAATAAGTCTGTCACTTGACTCTTCTCCTGAAATACTGTCACTTATTCCTGCTTTGAGACGTAAATGGATAGTACATCATATATCCTAGTATATTTTATATGTGCTTATAGTGGGTATAATCAAACATTTAATATCCTCAGTGATATTAATGTATGTGCCCAGTTTAATAACTTTAAAAACTTAAAGAAAATAAAAATAAAATAAAATTCAACTGCTCCCCTACTACTAAGGATCATGGAAAAAAGCATTTACTTTGTGCTAGTTTTGTTGTGTGAATCCATATGACTTAAATGCATGAGTATTATCAGCAAGGTAGAATGAAATGTTTTTAAAAGCAAATGCCATTTATTGTATTGAATCTTTACCAGGTATTTATGCACTCCAAGAAAAGTACAGTGTCTGTGGAGGCAGGGGTGAAGGTGTTTATATTTAAGTTAGTATTATAATTAGTTAATTTAGTATCTTTTTACTTACACATGAAGATGAGTTGAGGAAATTTTTACAAGAGATGACAATGTGGTAGCTACTGCTAGTACAGTAGCATAGAAAGTTTCAGCTCTTTGAAGCATTGTGGGATTTGTTCCTGGGGAGGTCTTTTTTTTATTTTTTTAAATTTTTTTATTGTAGTGAAAGGACTACGTTGATATTTTAAGATGTAATTGTTTCAGCCTGTGAAATAAAAATGTGTATAATACAGGCAGCAAGAAATGTTGCATCATTTGTGCATGTTCGGCAATGTATGGAAAATTATGCATAAATTGCATTACTGAACTACAGGGAAAATGGGTTATTAAGACTCTTCAATTTTAGTTTCATGAAGAGAAAGTAGCAGAAGCATGAGGTGGTCAGAGAGAGGGGTTTACAATACTGTATTTAATAGTGGAGTAGTGACTGTGATGTGGATTTCATGTTATTCTGAGAAAGCTATTTCAAAACTCTGTAATAACTGTCTTTATTCACAGGGACTCCTATTAACAAACGACCTGTATTAGGATATAGAAATTTGAATCTTTTCAAATTATTCAGACTTGTACACAAGCTTGGAGGATTTGATAATGTGAGTATTAGTATGATGAGTATTCCAGAGCCATAAAATCTGAGGATGTTTATTCTTTTTAAAGTAGTAATAAAGAAGAATCTTACACAGGAGCTTTAGACATATGGAAATTTAATACTACAGCTACGTAAGACACCCTGTAGCTCTGAAAAATGTGCTTTAATGGGAACCATAAACTAATTATATTCTGAATAAATTACACATCTACTCAGCATTTTTAGTTACTGCTGCATAAAATGACCCATTTTTGTAGTATTTCAAGAAATGTTTGATAAAGTTGTTGCCTCAGAAAGTGGAAAAGAGTCACTGCTCAATAAAATCTGAGACAAGTAATCTAGTTTAAGGTCTGATGTGAGGCTCCTAATTCCTATCTATTCTGGGCAGTACATAAAAGAATGTGCTGACTGGGATTAGGAGGATTGGTCTTTGAGCAGGAGTTGAAGCATATGGAACTCGTGGCCAACAGATTTTGTTACTGCTTTGGACTGCTTCCCATAAATTTAGCCTGTCAGTTCAGGAGGTATGTTTGTGCAGTGACACCTTTCTGATATACAAGAGAGGATCTTGTACTTGAGCATTGCAGTACATCTGCTTTACCTTCGCAGATGGTTAGAAATGAGCATATCACATTGTCACAAAACTTCAACACCAAAGGGCACATGAAGGACATAATGAAAGACTGGTAGCTACTCTATCTGGTGCAGTACTGCTAGGGCTGAGTAGTGTTAACTTGATTTGAAAGATTTTTTTTTCTTGCAAATTTAATTAAAAGTGTAGCTCTGATAGTTAAGGATTACTTTAAATATAAAATAAAAATTAAGTACTGATTTTTCTGATGTTTGTATTTTCTTTTCTTTGTTTTATTTCCACCTGGAGAGGAAAGACTGCTGAAAAAAATGCTAAATTGCTTGAAGTGGTTACATTAGACTAGAGTTTGCATGACAGTGAAATACTGTGTGTGATAAATAGTAAATTTTATAGATCAGAGGAAATTACTTACAATTATGTTCCAAAGTTATAAACTTTGTCAATTTATGTCTTTTTTGTGAGTTAATTCAAAAACTGCGACTTCATTTTCTTTAACAGATTGAAAGTGGAGCAGTGTGGAAGCAAGTTTATCAAGATCTTGGAATCCCTGTATTGAATTCAGCTGCAGGATATAATGTTAAATGTGCATACAAAAAGTAAGTAATAAAGCTATGAAATTTGTGCTGCAACAGCACTAGAAAGAACTGAAGTGATCCTGTGATAGTGGTAATATAAACAAGTCCATAACTTTTTTATTATTATACAGTTTTTTTAGGCTTTAAACTTGCTGTTCACATTTAGCTCCTGCTAGGTAGCCTGTTCTTTCTTGAAACAAACTTGCTTATTGCAAGCAATTTTTTTCTTTTAGATATCTCTATGGTTTTGAAGAGTATTGTACATCAGCTAACATTGAATTTCAAATGGCACTGCCAGAGAAAGTGACGGGCAAGCCTTGTAAAGACTGTGAAAAAGAAAAAGAATTGAAGATGCGTGAAGAACCAGAGCAGGATGTAAAAGAAATAAAAGTGGATAAAGAGGAGAACAAGCAGGAGGAAGTAGCAGTAGTACAACAAGAAGAAAATAAGTTAGCTGAGAATGATAATGAAAGTAAAGAAAATGAGAAGCCCTCTCTTCTGGTAAAATATTTTAATGTTCACGTTATATTCTGTTTATAAAGTCAGGTGGTATGTGGATAATCATGAACTCACCTCAAAATTGAAATCTCCAGAATGGATTTAAAACAAGACAAAAACATGCTGTAGACCTAATTCAGAACAACACATTTGAGCCATATTTATATCTTCGTGCCTGTGTTAGGGGATCATGATGTCAAAATGTCTTGTTATGAAGCAGCTGCAACATTCCACTTGTTTGGGGGCCTCCCAGCTCAAATGGAGACTAATTAGTGTGCAACTTTATCGTGTAATCTGGGTAATGCATGCCCACAGCTAACTACAGTGCTGGTACTTTGGGTTTGCATTTAGCCGTGCTTTTAAGCCCTCAGAAGTCTTGCTTTTATTTCTCCGCTCCAGTGAAACCAGTGGTCTAAGGTAGTTCAGTGGGTCTAGAGAGACAAATGTTGATACTTTTTCAAAATCCAATGTTGACTCAGTGATTTTTAGCAAAGGAAGTCCAGGGCAGTAAGCTGAAGTGCTGCGCTGTGCAGGCTTAGCAGTTTGCTCTGGAAGCAGTGTAGGCTCCTCAGGGCAGTGTGCAACACAAACGTAATGCTTCTGTGTGTTAAGTGGCAGCCAGCCCAGGTTTGTCTAATGGTACCAGCTGGGGTGAATACCAGTACTGATATCTCTGCATCCTATGTGAAAGCATGCCCTGCAAAGTGTTGAGCTTGGGAATTGCTTTACAGTTCAGGTCTAAGAGCTGCATGCCTGTATCACTGTGACAAAACTAGCTGGGACACTGGCTGCAACTTCGAAGTCTGTTATGTTTAGCTGGAGATTTTCAGAAATAAAAACAGTGGGTGTGCTTTAATTTTAGAACAAGCCCTAGACTTTAGGTTTTTTTACTCATACAACTTCACTGTGTTTTATCTGCATTTTCTTAAATTCTTTGTACTTTATTTCACCTTGTAAGTCAACTAAAGGTTTTATTGCCCTAGGGAAACAAAAAAATTTTGCCAGATTCTGCATTTATTCAGCCTGATCAAGAAAAGGACTTAAATGCAATCAAAACTGAAGATGAAAGCAAACTAGAAGATAAAGAGGAAGAGAAGATTAAAGAAATGGAAAATCCTACCGTAAATGCAGATACTGAAGAAAAAGAAAAATCAGGGTAAGTTACTCTGTTTATAATCAGCTAAGACATCTGATGTGTGCTCATTAAATTTTACTCTTGTGACTTGAACTTCAAATCAGACATCCCTGTCATGAATTAAACTCATATCTTCTGGAGACCTATGTGTTTCTAACTTTGTCATGGAAGTTTTTACAGAGTCTAGGCCTAAATGTTTGTAAGCTGAGTGAGCAGAACAAGATATAAAGCATAGGTTATTATTTGATTTAAGACAAAAGTATTGCAGCCATTGCCGATAGTATTTGTCTATTTAATTTTAGTATAAGTGTATCACCAACCTGCAGTTTCCAGCTTTTGCTGTTGCACAGTGGTGTGTTATGGATAACACAGGAAAAAGTGGAAGTACCTTGCATCGCTCAGTAGCAGTTTTGCCATTGAGTGGACGTGGTACTGACAAGAGTTTCTTGTGCAGTGTTCCTTACAAGAGCTTTACAAGTAGGAGAATGAAGTAATAGGGATGCTTAGGGTGATGTAATCAATGGATGTGTGCAAGTGCTCTCTAATTTCCTTTATGGAATGGGCAGGTTTTCCTGTTCGAGAGCAGAAATAAAAACAAGTGGTTTTTGGCAGCTGTGCAAAAAAATAGGACGTTCACAACAGAATATAGTCCTCACTAATCCTTGGTGTGTTAACAGTTTATATTCTTGCAGTTAGGACCCCCATACAATATGATTTCAAGTGCTAAGAACACAAAAATGGCCATTACTGGTCAGATCGAAAGTCTCTTAATACAGTATCCTGTCTTCAACAAAAAAGAATAACTGATGATTAAAGGGAGAAGCTGTTACAAGAGGGAAAGAAGATAATGTCACCTCCTTGTACTTTCACAGCAATCTCTATATCAGGAATGGTTTCATTTGTTTTGTTTTGTTTTTTTATTTAATATCAGCTTTTGCTTGACCACTAATTTCCTTGTTCGTTCCAGGAATTTTTGCTATTTAGTAGATGATCTGTCTTAATTTTCTGTCTGAATATCGTTAACTATTAATGCTTTTTCTGGCTCAGAGTTGTGGCAGAATGGCATAGTTCAGTATATGCATTTCTGATTAACTGGTAATAGTTCTTTTTTTATTTTATTAAGGGTTTTGATTTCCATATAACTGATTCTGGAAGGATCCTTCTGTAAAATATTTTTGTCTTCCTGAATATTTTCAGTGAGGTTACATTGGCATTTTCTGTAACTCAGAAATGTGGAATACAGAAAAATCAAGTTGAGCTGAATTCAGTTAGAAGAGCCTTTTCTCTGTGGATGTGATTTCATTCATATCCTATGTGAATTTTCCTTTTTTTGAAAGACCAATTTCTGGAATTTGTTATATTTGCCATTTTAAAGATGAGCTGGTTGAGTTGCACTGTAACACGTTTACTGGATTTTCAGCATTAGTAAACACTATTTTTTTTTTTTTTTACAGTGCTACTTTAAAAATATATAACTAAATAGGTGAAAAACTTTGCACTGCTTAGAGAATAGCAGTTTTTAAAGTTTCCCAAGTTGTGTATTTATGTGTGTGTATTTATGATACTACTTTGTGTTTATCTAAATACTTGGAAAGTAGAGTTGCTTAGTACTTACCACACTGCTGTAGGAAATGGTACATAAAACTATAAGCTGCATTTGCTTTTCAGTAATTTTTCAGTAATCTTTTGTTTTTCTTTTTTTTTAATCTTGAATCATGTCCATTTGGGTTATTTATGACATTAAAAAATGTTAGGAGTTTTATTAGTTTTTATTTATGAAAACAACAAAAAATTGTAAAAAATATTATTTTGTCTTAACTTTCCCCAATTCATCTGATTGTAATTGAGTTCTTTTCTCTCTGTGTCTCTTTATAGTTACCCAGTAAAAACTCTTCTAACTAGTATTTTGCTATTGTGATTCATTAAAGATTGCAATGAGTTGCTTAGAATAGAAAGCATAGCTCTAAAAATAGATGTAGGTGGTGATGTGGTCATTGCTGAGGATAAATTTCAAGGAATAATTTAAACTAAAAATGAAACTTTTGTAACAGTTAATAGTCTGTAAGCATTTATAAGCAGCAGTACCATAGTAGTGCTGTTAGTGTGATTTCCTTTCTTCCCTCAGAGATTGGTAGGAAGTACAAAATGCACTTCTGTCAGCTTTAAAGAGTTTTTTTAAAATGTCACTGTTATCCTAAATGCTAAACAATGTTTTTAGCCTTTATACCATAAAGGCATAAAGAGGTTTTGTGAGCCTGGTACGCTGGTGGGGACGTTGTACTAGATGTTGTACTCCCCCTGGGTTAGAAGTGGCAAAGGTTCTACAGAGGGGGGAAAATACAGTGGCTTGAGTTCTGTTCTGTGGTTTGAACTGAGATACAAAATGAAAAATGCATTTTTGTAGGTGGAAAACTAATCACGCACACACAAATTAGCCCAAATGTAATCAAAATAGATCACTATGGCCTAAATTTTTGTCAATATATTTAAAATGTGTTCCTGAAACCTTTTTTAGCTATGGACCATCTGTCTTTCACAGTCCTAAACAAACAGCCAAACAGATGAAATCTAGTATTACAGAATGCTAACTTGTCAAGTTTGCTATTTGAATTTATGTCTGTAGGACTTTAGGCATCTTGTAGCTTATTGGTGTAGAGACACGAGGAACCAAGAGGCCACAAAAACTGTTTCTTCTTGATGAATTTCTGTTGAGTGGACTGGATTTAGTTCCCAGCTTGCAGATCTCAGGAAGTACTACTTGAAACCAAGGTGGTTTATTTTCCAGAGGTTTTGTTTCTCTTTGCGATCCCACGTGTCTCAACCCTTTCAGTTTGTTAACGCTTGAACCCGGTCATCCCTTCTGCACAGACTTTAACTATGATGAAGAGAAAGAAAGACTGAATGTGGTTCTATTGTTTTCTTCCCCAGAGTGCCTGTTTCTTCTTGTATATCTGTGAACACTGAGAATAGAGATTCAAAAGCAGCTTGCCCCTTATTCTATACGTGCTTTTCTTGTTTTTTCTATGGCTAGTGGGAGATACATGTGCTAGATATGGTTTTGTGCAACTTTTAATCATAAAAACAGTAAAAAAGGCTAGTAATGGGTTATTTCTCGTTGGTCTGTCTCAGAGAAATATTTACAAAAATGGCTTTGTAAACACGTCCTTTTCCCTAAGGTACAAAAAAGTGTTCATTCTCAGTCAATGAATAAACGTGAAAGGTTAAAATTCTCCTTATTTTGAAGTTCCTGCTAACTTGGAAGCAATGGTCTTCAAATGTAGCATTGCATAGTTAGTGCAGTTTCCTTTGTGGCATCTAACATTAACTGTGTAACTATGCAAAGACTTGAGTCAGAGCTGACAAATTCAGAACCCAGAGGCTTTTTTACATAGTGAACAATGTAGACAGTTGAACATGAGAGACTGAGGCCAGGAGCTTAGCAAAGTATTTAAAAGGCATGAGGTTTTTAATATAAGCTAATAACATAAAATGTAAGTCTTTTACAATTTCATAGTAGATACGGTTTGTGAATTGAAGTGTAGGTTAATTGCTAGTTAACTAGTATTAGTAAGAGAATTGTTTCCCAGATGATTAATTCAACTCAAAGTTTTATTTGTTTGGTTTTTTGGGGGTTGTTTTGGGGTTTTTTTCTTAAAAAATGCTTTTCTCTGAAGCACCTGGAACAGGTGACTGTCAAGAACTTTATGTTGAAATGAAAGATTCAGTGCTCAGAATCTGAATAATAATTTTGCTTTCCAACAAAAATTTGCATCAGACTTGTGTATTGGTACTACTTGGGTTTTTGAGGTGACTGATGAAAATTCTTTGAAGAAATCTTGTTTACAGTACAGAAGGATTGCAACAGGCTTTGTTCTTCTGTTTTCCTTCTTTTGGCTCTGCTGCCTTAGCCCTAACACCAGGAGAGGCCACCACCCCTGGATCCTTACTCTGTCCTTCTCACCAAGCTGCTGTTTTCAGTACTCGCAAATAGTTCTTACTTGGTCTTATGAAACTTCTTGGATTTTTTTCTTGAAAGCTGACTGCTTTTTTATTTCCTTCAAGGAATGCATGAACAAACGTTCTTAAAGAATACTTTAGAAACCTAAAGACTTCTGGTTGTCTCATACTACCAGTTTAGGTCTTCATGGTATGGTTTTCTGGGAATTGGTATTTTCATATTTTGACAGTATAAAAAGGAAAAAAAAGTGCTGAACCTATTTGGCTGATCTTGAATGGAGTTAAACCCTTGGTTCACATGCAAGGGAAAAATCTTAATGTTAGAGGTGTTATATACATCGTTACGTGCAGTAATGGCATTTCACCCCCTATAAGCAGTGGGAGGGAGCTAGGAGTAATAAAAGCAGCAGTTGAGACAGACATTGTTTCACATGAAGGATTTTACTAGGTTTATTACCCATGCAGGGTAGGGTAGGGTGAGTACCTGCTGTGCCTGTGCTGGTGATGGTGTCTGTTTGTACAAGAGCTGTGTTTTCCGGAAACATTTGATGGGAGTTTTCTGAAAGCAGTTTACAACAGGATTATATAACAGTCAGAAGCTCCGTTTCACATGTGGGAGATAACAGATTGTTAGAGGCAACGTTTTCTTCAGTTCCTCACCTGCTAAAATGACATATGAAAGCTTTATGGTGTTGAATCTAAAATGGTAGCAGGAAGGTTAGACTGTTTTGGAGTGAAGGAGATTTGATACAGAAGGCCCATCTTCTAGTTTCTGGATTAGCGTTGAGACCTATATATTGAGATACTTTTCTCCGGTCTGATTTAGGTTTATATGGAATTTATTAGCTTGGGAGAAGGGAGAGAAATGCATCGTATTCATTGCACAGTTAGTGTGAAATCTGCTCTGAATCTTAAGACTGTTGGTGTGTGTGCAAAAAGACGCATACTTGGGTAGTTTCATTTATAGGAACATATTTCTATGCTCTTATTTGCGATGTGTGTTCTGTTTATGTATCCAAGCTGCCTTTGTGTTGGGAAGGAAGCTTTTGTATAGTCATGTTTTCAGAAACAAAGTATTTTTTTTTTCCTTAATATAGACTATGCGCTGCTACGTACATATACATCAAGATTGTTTTTGATATAGCAATAAGTGGCTCATGACACAATAATGAAGTGTACAGGGGCAATGTAAATGTACCAGTCCTGTGCGTGCATCACCTTGAATGGAAGGGAGGCATCTTTCATGTGGAAAAAGTGGTTCTGTCATCACATTTTACGTATCTAATGGTCACTATGGAAGTTATTAACCATGGTAGCTGTCGCTGAGACTTATGTGTGTGGATGAGCCCTTAAAACATTAATCAAATACTAGATGTTTTCAAGCTGAGTGTGAACCAGTGCCATAAGAACAAAACCAGCAATAACGTGAGGTCCCTTCATTTGTCTTCTCTGTAGCAGCAGAGGGGAACACTGATTACAGAGTACATGCTTGCAAGGGTTAAATGTACTTGATTTGTAAATCAGACTTGATTTGAATCACATTAGTGCCTTTCCCCTTCCCTCAAAATGATGGACCGTAGCTGTGCATTTATTCAGATTTTCTGTGTGTGTAGACAGAAGTCATTGGAGCTTTTATTTTTAGGTTTTCTTTGCAACTTCTGAGGGAAGACAAATACTGGTGAATTTTGGGAGTTTTGTTATTTTGTTTAATTAAAGATGAGGTTCTAGTATCATGGCATAAGTACAGGTCTTAATGGCCTCTCTGCCTTAAAACCTAAGGGGATCTTAATACAGCTGTGATTGAGAAAGTCAGAGTATGAAGGAGACTTGACATCTTCCAGCTCTGTATTATGTGAAGTAGAGGTTAAATAATGTTCTAGGATGAGAAAAAGGAGGGAAACAAAAATAGAAGCTAATTGCTGAACTTGAAGTATCAATTACACTGGAGTTTATTTCTGCTAGTGGTTCAATTAACTGTAATGACTTAATTGAACCAATAATTGAAATAATCTTGATTCCTCAAGTTTTAGAATAACCCCTGAAAAAAGTCTTGCATTTGCCATCTCACCTGCTGTGTGTGCCAGCATGATCTGTCAGGGGAAGAGTATTGGAGTAGGGTTGGGTTTGCTGCAAACAGGGATCCTAGGAGGCAGATCTAATGCTACAAATCTTACCTTGTCTCATAGATTTCACCTGGGCTTTGTGACAATGCTGTGGTTAGTGCCAGAGTTTGTGAGTTGAATGATGTTTACATGATTCACTAAAGGAACTTCTAGTGGTATAACAGCATGTGCAATTTCATCTATTAACAACGTCCATTTTTTGATATACTTACTCTTATTATGGGCTTGTTGATGTTAAACCTTTGTATTGACTGAGAATTACCTGCCATATGTGTATTTCGAACACTTGCAGTATTTTTGGATTCACAATGTCCTTTGGAACTAATGATATGCAGTATTTGCATGATCTACACTTTTTAATGGCTTTATTTTATTAACAAATATTTTTGCATTTCAATTAATTGATTTCCTGCTTCTAGAGGTTTGTATTCCCATTCTGTGGGAGATGGGGTGAGACTATTCTTTAGTCTGCAGTTGAAATTGGAAATCCTTTTGAGTCCTCCTGATAGGCTTTCTGGTGGTACTTTGGTTTCTGGAACAGTTACACTTGTATTGCTGTCTCTCTTGTACAGTGTGGATACACTTCTCATCAACTGTTGCTCGGGTTGTTCAGATTGTTGCAGCTTTGTGCCAAATACTGCTTGGTAGTGTTTTTAAGTTGAGAGCTAGCATCTGCTGCCAAGAACCTTGTTTATTTCCTCCTTTCTTTTATTCCTGCCCCCCCCCAAAAAAAGGATTTTTGACTAAACAGCATTAAAAAAAATCTGATATTCTCATGCAAACGTGGCTACAATCACAGTTTTCTCTTACAAACCTCTGTTTCATGGCAGTCATGTCTTCTCCTTCATCTGCACTGTGCTTTTTATGGGCTTGTAAAACAATATATTTTCTTCCTTGCAACCACTGGAATATGTTTTGGGTTTTTTTATGTTGTTCCAGGACCTGTACAAGTACAGTGTTTTTTCTGCTCCAAAATGATGAATGTTTCTTGCTTTTTGTTTGGTTTCCTAAAATCTCCAGCTTATGGTCACTAACTGAATCACTCCTTGGAACACACACTGCTATGGGTGAGCAATTGGCTGACGGGTTGGGCTCAAAGGGTTCTAGTCAATGGGGTTACACTGGGCTGGTGACTGGTCACTAGTGGGGTCCCACAGGGATCCATCCTGGGGACGGTGCTCTGTAATGTCTTCATGAATGACTTCGATACAGGGCTTGAAGGACTGCTAACTAAGTTTGCCGATGACACCAAACTGGGAGGAGCTGTGGACACGCTTGAGGGCAGCGAGGCCTTGCAGAGAGATCTGGATAAATTAGAGAGCTGGGCAATCACCAACCGTATGAATTCTATCAAGGGCGAGCACTGGATTTTGCACCTGGGACACAGCAACCCTGGACACACACACAGACTGGGGAACAAGAGGCTGGAGAGCAGCCCTGCGGAGAGGGACCTGGGGGTTCTGGTCCATGGCAAGTTGAACATGAACCAGCAGTGCCCTGGCTGCCAAGAGGCCAACTGTGTCCTGGGGGGCACCCAGCACGGCACTGCAAGCCGGGCGAGGGAGGGGATCGTCCCGCTCTGCTCTGCACTGGTGCGACCCCACCTCGAGTACTGGGTGCGGTTTTGGGTGCCACAGTATAAAAAGGATCTAAAGCTACTGGAGGGTGTCCAGAGAAGGTCCACTAAATTGGTGAAGGGCTTAGAGAGGAAGCTCTGTGAGGAGAGGCTGAGGTTGCTTGGTTTGTTCAGCCTGGAGAAGAGGAGACAGAGAGGAGATCTCATTGCAGTCTGTAACTTCCTCACAAGGGGAAGAGGAGGGGCAGGTGCTGATCTCTTCTCTCTGGTGACCAGTGATAGGACCAGGGGAAATGGCAGGAAGATGTGCAAGGGGGGGGTTAGGTTGGACATTAGGAAAAGGTTCTTCACCCAGAGGGTGGTGGAGCACTGGAACAGGTTCCCCAGGGAGGCAGTCATGGCACCAAGCCTGACAATATTCAGGAAGCATTTGGACAACATGTGCCCTCAGACACATGGTCTGAATCTTGGGATTGTCCTGTGCTCGGACAGGAGTTGGACTCAATCATCCTTGTGGGTCTCTTCCAACTCAGAACATTCTATAATTCTGTGATTCTGTAATATTTTTTTAATTGCAACCATCTCTACTTCTGTTTTGCTTTTGCTTCCTCACATTTCTTTCACATATACTTGACCATCCAAGTTACTCAACTTCATAGTGAGTTTCACACATCTCTTCCAGAGAAGTTCTGGTATTGTCAGGTAGTCTTTGTAGAATATCTGTTGGAACATCAAGAAAGCCATAAGGTAATTAAGGTGAGATGGGAAATCACAAGCTCATCTTGTTTTCAGAGCAGTAATGACTCTGCTCCCGATGGCAAGTTTTTTTAGCTTTTGTATGGTAATAACTCAAGCTGAAATTAGCTATGAGTTTTTAGTGCAGCAGAGAATATAACTTAAAAGCATTTAAATTACTGGTTGGTGCTTTCTCTTGTTAGTTGTAGAATTCTGTTCAGGAATTCGGCATCTTTTAAAAGATCTTTGAAAGGGTCTTTGGGGACCTTTATTCATCACTTCTTTGACAAGTGAATTTTGCCATATGATTTGTAGTAGAGATAAAATGAGCTTTCAAAGCTCATTCATTCATGTTGCATTTTTAACTCTGGTGGTTTTAACTTCACTAGCAAAGTAGCCCACTGAAAGTATACAATAAATTGAAAATCTTGGCCTTCCAGAACAAAACTGTCTGCTCCGTGACATGTATACCTGAATAGATGTATCTTCTGGGATTTGAGTTAGTTAATACACCAACAGAGGGAATTTTCAGCATTTGTCTTGGGGTGTATGCATATATATATATATATATGTGTATATATATGTATATGTATGTATGTATTTATATATTCATTTGTGTGTGTGTGTGAACACTTATTTCTGAAGTAATTTCATTAAATCAGTGTAGTTGCTCTACAGTCGAATTTAGCTTATTGTTCTGAATTCTCTTTTGCCAACTAATTAGATAATAATACTGCAGTTCTACTTTTACAAAGAAGCATTTGAATAATTTAAATGCTATTTGGTCATTTCACAGAGAGAAAGTAGCTTGGTTTATCTGAGTATTTTCTACTGAAAATTTCATGGAAAGTTTTACATTATTAATACAGACATTTGTGTTTGTGAGGTTAACTTAAATATTGGTGCGAATCAGACTTGGAGCAGCACTTATCTTTCCTTACCCAGTCTGTAATACATCCAGACGTATCTGTTCCACGTCTCGGGTTTTTAAATTATTAGTGGTCTGTGGTTATTGTGAGTTTAGTAAACAACCCTATTTTGTTCTGTATTGCACAGAGTGTGGGACTGGAATTATGTGAAGGCCAGTAATACTGTTTTGTAAAGCTATTTAAGATTAAAATATATTTTTCCCTCATTAACTTTTGTAGTGTAGTCTGCCTCTTTAAGCTCATTGGAGATAATCTTCTGAGCACTGAGCAGCCCATAGCTACTGTTGACTGAGACCAGCAAGATTTGTGGGTTCTTAGTGCTTCTGAAAATTGGTCCAAATACCTAAAAATATATTCAGAACTAGCTTACTTTTGAAAACCTGCTTGTGTATTTATAGAATAACTAAATGCATTTTTTACTTATATTTAGAAGACTTTTAGTATAATTGGCAAGGAGTGATAAGGTCATAAATTAGCACAGGTTGCTTGATTTGCTAAATAATCTCACCTAAGGTTGGTTGGTTGTTTTTCTAAAATCTGGTTTTGGTTGCAGTCACTTCAAGGTGTTGAGATAGAAATTATTATAGTAAAGCAAGGATCTTTTGGGGAAGCAAGTTTCAAGAAGCACTTGTAAAAGTTGTAGGCTGAAAAATGGAATTTAGGGAACTTCATATTGAGAAGGATGAGTTTGAACTGAGGAAAAAAAAAGATATTTAAACAAAGGGACTGCATGAAAGAATCATATAAAGATGAGTTTGAACAAATTCTGTTCATACAGATTTTGATTATTTTTTTTTTTCTTTTAGTCAAGTCATTTTTTGCACTGGATTTTGTCTGTATTGCTATATCCTGTTTTGCTGATATTACTCAGCCATAGTGCAGTTTCACGTATTTGGAGCCTGCTGTTTCCCAGTCTCTAATGCATCCACAATACTTATCAATATATGTGGTTTGGAACTGAAAAGCTTATCAAGTATCTCATATTAACTCTACAATTTTTTAAACCTTTCAAGAGATGATACGAATAAGGAAGAAGATGAAGATGAAGAAGAAGCAGAGGAGGAGGAAGAGGAGGAGGAGGAGGAAGAAGACAACAATAACAATGAGGAAGAAGAATTTGAATGCTATCCACCAGGCATGAAAGTCCAAGTGCGGTATGGAAGAGGGAAAAATCAAAAAATGTATGAAGCTAGTATTAAAGATTCTGACATCGAAGGTGGAGAAGTCCTTTACTTGGTGCACTACTGTGGATGGAATGTGAGGTAACTTGAGTTTTAGTTAGTGATTACTTCTTGAATTACTTCTAAAATACACTTGTGTATTTTAAAAATTAGTTTAATAGACGTCTGGAGTCCTAAACTTTCAGTATTGGTGTTCTGTGAAGCTCATTGTACTGTATGAAACTGTTAGATTTTTAACACTATATAACTGCAGTATCTTTAGTTACTTAGAAAATCATCCTAAAATTACTCGTTCAAAGAAGGCTTCCTTCATTCCCCATCTTATTTCTAGATCTCTCCATACAACAAGTGACAGCTCACTCTTTCACAGATTTCCTTCTCTGGCTCTCTTAAGCCAATTTTATCTCATGCAATATTTGAATGGTGCACTTAGCTGCCTGTATACACACTCTTGTCGGCGAAGCAGAGAGTGCAGTAGCAGTGCGGTATTGAACAAGAGAAGCGCAGGGTTCTTAGTGGCAAATTAGTGCGCAGCAAATAATTGCATTTCATTCAGATCCAATTTCCACCCTTCCCCTCCCATCCTTCCTCCATGGCTGCCTCAAGCTTCCAAACAAGACTCTTCTTAGCCTAGTGGCTTCTTACGCTTTTCTTAATGTATGCAGGAGTATATGCTTTTTATTGTCTTTAATAGAGCATTAATAGAAAGTATTAATATATTTTTGCCATTTCAGACCACTTTTTTTTACCATTTAAAATCTGAAGCAACTTTGAAAACAGTAGAGAAAAGCTAAAACTTCTGAGTGGCGTTTAAGCCAATTACCAAGTCTCCTGCTTTTTTCTTCAGTTTCATCATATCTGCTCATTGTCCTCAGCTGTCATCTTTTAAACATTATTACCGTGCTTATAGATCTTAAAAAAAAAAAACAAACAAACCCCCAAACCCCAAAACAACCAAACCCAAATCTGAGGCAAATCTGCCGTACTTCTATTTATTTGTTTTTCCTGTTCTGAAAAATCTGAGGCTCTGGTGACCTTCTTCTGTCATCTGGACTTTGATTACCATCCTACCTCTGACCAAGAGGGCAGCACAAATCTCACTAATTCAGTGCTGGCAAGACCTGCTAGCAAAGGTAGCGATTACTGAAGCATGATAACTTCTCTCAGTCCTTTGAATACAAGTCTTTGCATCTGGGCCTGTTGATTTCCAGGACCACCTAAGCCACTGCTGCAGAGGAACATCTCGATATTGCCAGTTTTGATATAGGTCTTTTGTAGAATTTTGACCTACATATATATTGATCTACAGGAATATGGTCTTTCACATAAACTGTCTTCAGGCAACATTTGTAAGCATAGTGGGCTATGAAGTCAAGATACTAGGGGAGATGCAGCCTGCTCAAGGTGGGATTTGGAATGTGACTAGTGTTTCAGTCATTATTGAGGAGGACTTCCTTAGGAGTGTAACTCGCTGAAGTTTGCATCTTACTCGCTAAAGATTACTGTGTACCATACCAAGAGGTTTCTTGCTTTTAAACTCTTGTTTTGGAATTCACATGTGAACATACCTATTATTTTCCTGTGTGAGTAATTACTATGCTATTATACATGCTATGAGGTGAGATGATCAGAGTTTTATTTGAGCGGTACCACTTCAAATCTGAAGAAACAAGAAGTCAAAAATGAGCTTTAACCTTGGAGATATATCCTGGCGCCTTGGTTCTTAAATTAGAAATCAAGATTCTGGTTTTTGAACTCTGCATTTTAAACAAATATGCAGGTTGATATCAGGGGCATTATTTCTGTAACTAGGATATATTTGAGAAGAAAAGCATTTTTAGTAAACTTAAGCTGATTTGAAAGGTGAGGGGAGTCATTTGGTCTTTCTGGCAGCAGGACCTGCATTTGTATTCTTACCTGGTGTTTCAAAAGAGCCCTCTGAAAGGGGTTGGGAGACTATGACTCTTCACTGAAAAAGACATCAATGGTTGGGATTTCTCTATGTGGACTCTGCTAAATATGGCTATTTTTTAAAATTCAAGTAAAATTACTTAAATCTTTTAATTTGACAGTAAGAGTGGGTAAGCCTGAGCAGTATCTCAATGCTTTGATATTTCAGTATAGTGAAGAACAGTCCTGTATGATGTAATAACTTGATTTTGCTTTTAGTCAGTCGCAACCTGGAATAACTGCTTTACTGGGATAGGTAGCAATTCCTTCCTCTCCTTGTGCATTGTAGCTTACTGGTAGTGTTTAGCTGGGACAAGTACTGTAACATTAGATCATGGGATGTACTGAACTAGGATTTTCTAATCATCCAGGATTTTTTTAATTCTGTCATTCTCCTACCCCTTAACGTTGAGTTTCCTGTTTTCCCTTTTGGTCAGTATGCCATTTAATGTCCTGTTCTTTAAAACCCGTAAGTCTGAGCAGGAATCCCAGCTACAGATGTTTCTTATTGCAAAGTAACTTCAGTATCAGTCTGGGATTCAGAATAGTTGTGTCTGTGTGTGTGCGTGTGCGCGTGCTTTGCAGTACTTGGAATGGAATTTGATAAACTTGCTATTCATCTTTGTTAGGCTTTATAAAACACTCTGGAACCAGTGACACTAACCACTGTGGAATAGTGGAATATAGCTAAACAGCATCGTACAGCTGCACTACTTTATGCTAAAGGATCTTGTTGCTAGCTTCTGAGACTTAGGTGATTGATGTTTCTGATAAAGGTAAAGAGTTGTAGTGTTCAGTAGAGCCTGACTTGTAGTGAAAGGGAACGGTAAAAATGTCTACCCTATTAGAGAGAGCTGTTTATGTTAGTGCATGTTAACCAGAAAAAGCTTATGAGAGAAACTGTATTTCTTCTAACAGGCCAGTCATGTTCGGAATTACATATGCTTTATATGGAACTAAAACGTCCCTGAGGTCTACAGTGTCAGTTCCTTCTGTCATAATTTTGATTTTCAGTTGCCAGTGCAAAAAAAAAGTTCACTGTGTGTTTGAGGTGAATTTCTTCTGCAGTACGTTTCTAGTAATTAAAGACAGAGGGTGCATATTCAGAAAGAGTTTAGGTTGTTGTAATTGTGTGTCATATGTTACGATATCACAGGACAGGTTACTCTTGGATGTTTCAAGTATTTAAACTAAGACTTACTATTTTCAACATTTCTTTATTTCCTTCAGAAATCTGAATGTGAAAGTGCCAATTTCTACCTCAGTTTGTTGAAGTGTTAACAATACACAAATTTTGTACTTGACAGTCAACCACTGAAATGAAAGGAACATGTGTAGCCAAATTTCAGATTTTCAAGAGTAGTGTGTGTTGGGGGCAGGGGGAAGGTGATTATTAAAAAAATTAAAAATTAAGAAAAAAAACAGAGACCTTATCTAGTACTCCAGTATTTGGTTATAAGACTAATTCTCCCCCCTTTCTTTGGTCACAGCCAAATAAAACATTTGATTCTTCCTTGTTGGCAGATACAGAAAGTATACTGGAACTTTTCAGTGAATTTGCCAAGGCTTGCTAGTTCCTTGAGGTCACTTGTCTTCCTGAGAAAGTGTTACCTTTGCTAGTAGAAATCTAGAGGCTGGAAAAGTACACTTTCTTCCTTGTTTCCCCTCTAGTACTTCTGTGGAGGATTGACTATGCAACCTCTGATAATATGTTGTGGGGTTTTTTAGTTTGCAGTCAGTACATATGGATGTAATAGAATCAGTACATACTCATAGGCAAAGTGCCAATTATTTTTTCTGCTATATAGCTATTCCTTTCATTCCTCCTTTTTTCCTTCCTTTTCATTCAAACTCACCTTTCTGGCAGGCACTCCTTTTAACCAGTTAGAAAAGCTTCTGTCCTTACTGGCTCATATTTTTCTTCATTTTGTTAAGGCAAAGAGGATTCTGAACGCCTCTCTTCTGAAGGCGTTCCAGGTTTTCATATGAAACCTTATTTAAAAAAAAAAATAGTAAATAATAATTTCTTATTAAATCCCTTCTCTCGGTTCTCAAACAAGTCTGTGCAGACTTTTAGGAACACTTCCCCATCTTACCTCCTTCTGTACACCCAGGTGTTTGATTTAGGGAGCTGAGGTAAGCAAGTGTGGAAGACAGCACTGCAGTAAAATGATCCAATGATGAAGTAAGTTTTCCTATTTTAATAAGGTGCTGTTCTGTAAAGAAAAGCTCTAGTCTGAGTCACACACACTGTTCAGATGTAGCTTGGCATCTGGCACGCTGTGCAGCTTTCGGGGTGCTTCTCTGTCATGCAGTAGAGAATGTAATGTAGAGTCAGGTTGTCAACTGTGGCTTTTGCAGGGTCTCTTTCAGTCTGGGGTCCAATTGTCACAGGTTTAGGCAAACCAAATGCATCTGATGTGTGAGTAGTGAAAGGAACTGTGCCAAGCAAAGGTGTGAAGTGTGGGTGTCTGATTCCCTGGAGAAGATTGATGGTTTCTGTGATGCTGGGTCTCCTTGCAGGATCTGACTGCTGTTCTGGGTGCAGTCAGGAGTAGAGCAGGATATGCTCTGGCCAGGAGCTGTGGCTATCACACATAGGTTTTCAGTTTGTGCTCTTTGAGGAGTTGTGACTGCTGCTTCTAATACGTAACATTTAAGACCCTGTGGTATCTACAGAAATTGTTGTAAGATTGTGCACTTCCTCCCTCCTTCGCTTCAGTGTGCCCCCTACTCTATCAGCTGTCGCCCCAACAGGCACTGCAATTACCCTGAATCACAGACAGTATGTGCAGCACAAGGACTTTGCATAGGAAGAAGTTTGTATTATAACAACATTGTTGAGGCAGAAAGGACACTGTCAGAAAAATTGCTTTTCACCATGTATTTGTGAAAAAAAACAGTCCTAGTGCTGTTTTCCTGCATGGATTTAGACCTAATGAAATAGTCTTACATTTATGTGAGTTGCAAAGTCCCCTTGGCAGTCTACTTAGCGATATTCCTTCTGGAAAGAATGTCTTTGACTTGAGGAAAGATTACTTCAAATACTGTTTTCCACAGTCTTACAGAATATGGGAATTTTCCATACTGGAAAGTACTCTGCAGAGTTGTATTTCAGTTTTGGAGAGAAATCTGAGACTGTTCATCTACATGTCACCTGGTAATAGTACAATTACAGCTGTATCTGCAGCAGTGTAGGTAATCCTGGTATGTTCTAGTCTACACAGTCTACTGCTAAATTTTGTGATTTTTATTGTCACATGGAAGGGCAAGAAACCCCAAGAAATTGTTTTGGAAAACTTTTTCAGAGACTACTGCTGCTTCATTTCTCCTGTATTATTATGTAAAATTTAAGTTAATAAAATACAGTATTTAGCTTCTGGAATCCCTTGCATAGATCTTAACTTAGAGTATGCAGGAAAGCAAATTGAAAACTTGCTTATTTTTCTCCAGTCCTTTTTAATTTATGTGTCAATATTGTACATATTATTGGCAGTAGTTCCAAAGAAGCTGAAATTGGGCCTATATTAGCAGTTGTTGTTATATATCAAAATGGTGGCCAGGTAAGCCCAGCTGGAAAGCCAGCGTGGTCATGAGCGCACCGTGCACATCTCCATCTTGTACTAGTTGTCTGGATGTGTGTGGGTTTTGGGGGTTTGTTTTTTAAAGTTGATTTCTTCCTGTTGGTTTTCATGTTTATCTAGAGGGATCTGAATTTGTGTGGCTGCACACTGAGACAGAAGTTAATGCATACTAATTTTTAACTGACTGACTTCTTATTCAGATGGTTCTTGAATTCACAGTTGAAGTAGGACAGCAGATTATGCTTATTGGGGGGGGGGGGGAAGTCTGAATTGATTCTTGAGGTTTTTCAGAAATATACAATGAAACTGGCAAGTACAGTACCATAGTTACAGTATATTCTTACTAAGAATGTACTTCTCTGGACTTGGATTTGTATTTAACAGGTCCAGCCTTAGATAATAAGACACCTGTTAATATCTTGGTGCTATTTAGTGTGTTTTTTGTCTAGTATTGTTGTGATATACAATGAAAATCTTTAACTGAAAATAAATTGAAAAGTGTTAGTGTTAAGTTAATGACTCAAAAGTTAGTGAGTCCCAAGTGTTAGTCACTCCACATATCACTTTGCAGGCACTTGGGCTAAAAAGAGTTATTTTTGTTAACTGGTCACATTCTGTGTAGTTGTAAGAATTCCTTTTATTGTTAAGGTTTTACAGTATATATATATATATATATGAAGTATAACTCTTGGAGATCCATACAGAATTACCATTTTGGTGGTTTGTTTTACCTGTATAAGTGGATTTCCTGCTGTTCAGTGCAGATTGGAAAAATACCAGCTTTCAGTCTTACCCCTCAGTGTAAAAAAACCTTCATCCTGTATGTCCCAGCATACGAAGAATTGAACCTTAGCTGAAACTTCACATGCTGAGAAGTACACAAATGACTTCTTTAGTCAAATTTCAATTCATTTTTTATATGGCTAATAATTTTCTTTTTCCTCCAATAATTTCTGTTACAATGTTCTGATTATCTGCTTAAGACCATTAATGTGTGTTATTTTTTCTCTTTTGCTTTTAGGTATGATGAATGGATAAAGGCAGACAAGATAGTGAGACCAGCTGATAAAAATGTACCAAAAATTAAGCATCGAAAGAAAATAAAGGTAGTTTCTCTCCCTTTTGTTCCCTTATTTCCCACAACTTTGGTTTCATATATTCTAAGTTCTCCCTGCCCCTTTCTAACATTTTGATTGGCCTACAAATGCTTGATAGTAAAAACAAATTCCTAGCCTTTTAAAAACTAAAACTTTTTTCATTGAGGTTTTGTTTTTTCACTTCAGGGTGGGGAGGGGAAGCATCTCTTTCCTTCTTTCCTGTATTTTTAAATTATATTTATGTATGCATTTATAGAAAACAAAATGAGAAGAATCCATTTTATCATCAGTGGTGGGAGACAGCTCTGGGGGTTGAAATTTGGAAGCTTCCTCTTCTGATTCTGGAGAACAAACCTGTGACTAGTCCATGTGTATGTGACTCAGTCATTTTATTTCATAGCATTTCTTTCAAAGTTCATTCTTTAAAACTGATTTTTAGGCTTAGGTTATGATATATTCCTTGAGCAGCAGGGTGCAAGGGAACTTCTCCTTCTGCCACAGATATCAGCACTGCTTCTGCCCCCCCTCCCCAGCACCTTGGTAGCTCTGGAACCTGAGCTCTGTTCTAGAGCTGCCTGCCCCTTGTGAGAGCGCAGGGTGTTGGCCCTGCCCTGCTGTTGTTGAGCTTGGCATCCTGCGGCACCACTGCTCCTGGAGTGCCAGCTGTGTTTGCCTTCCTCTGCTGGGTTTGCTTTCCCATTTGTGGGACATTTAGAATTGACAAAGTTCCTGGTTTTGGTATAAACATCTTGTCATGGACAGTAGAAAGGTATTTGTAAACTTTTAAACAAAGAGGAAAGCTTTCCTTTACAGGTTGAATGTTTTAAGATACTGTAAGCATTTAATTGTAATCTGTGTTAAGATGTATGCTCAACTGAGAAGAGTTTTTTATCTTTTCTTTCACATAGCATAAAATTGACAAGGAAGAGAAGTATTCTCCTAAAAACTGTAAATTGCGACGTTTGTCAAAACCACCCTTTCACACCAGCACATCACCAGAGACTGGGTCCAAACTTGACAGCACTGAAGCCAAAAATACTGAACAAGCTCCAGTTAAATCAATAGAAATTACTTCTATCATTAATGGACTACAAGGTATTATACTTAGACTTCTTCTAATTCTGCAAATGACCTTTGAACAGTAGTAAATGATGATGTGGGACAACTGCTGTAGCTGTACACTTGAGTCTGTCTGGTTATAACATCTCTGGACTTGTTCTAACTGGTCCATGTCTGTCTTGTGTTGGAGGCTCCAGAACTGGACACAGCACTCCAGGTGGGACCTTACGAGAGTGGAGTAGATGGGGGAGAATCACCTCCCTCGACCTGCTGGCCACGCTTCTCTTGATGCAGCCCAGGATCCGGTTGGCCTTCTGGGCTGCAAGTGCACATTGCCGGCTCATGTTCAGCTTCTTGTCCACCACCACTCCCAAGTCCTTCTCCTCAGGGCTACCCTCAATCCGTTCTCTTCCCAGCCTGTGTTTGTGCTTGGGGTTGTCCCAACCTAGGTATAGGACCTTGCATTTGGCCTTGTTGAACTTCATGAGGTTAGCACAGGCCCACCTCTCAAGCCTGTCAAGGCCCCTCTGTCCCGATCTGATGTTGGGATCATTGAAATGTCCCGATCTGTTGTCGGGGAAGGTTTTGATATGATCCCAAGA
>NW_010322451.1:0-2405 GCF_000700745.2 Antrostomus carolinensis
TCCCCCTCCCCACATTTTTTTTCTCCCCCTTTGGTGGTGGTTTGGACATTTCATGTGTTGAATGAACTGGAATTCCTTTCCCTGTGAGGAGGATGGTTGCTGTTACTTTGTGATGAGATCGGGAATGAATTGCTCGGTTTAAAAATGCTGCTTTGGATTCTGTTGCTGGAGACGTCTCTTTGTTTTGCTGCTGGAAACGTTACAGGGGACGTTTGCAAAGAGAAGATCTGTGCCTGCAACGAGATAGAAGGGGATTTGCACGTAGACTGTGAGAAAAAGGGATTTACCAGCCTGCAACATTTCAGTGCCCCAACTTCCCAATTTTACCATTTATTCCTGCATGGAAATTCCCTGACTCGACTTTTCCCTAATGAGTTTGCTAACTTTTACAATGCAGTCAGTTTGCACATGGAAAACAACGGTTTGCATGAGATTGTTCCTGGGGCTTTCCTTGGGCTGCAGCTGGTGAAGCGCTTGCATATAAACAACAACAAGATCAAATCGTTCAGGAAGCAGACTTTCCTGGGGCTGGACGATCTGGAATACCTCCAGGCAGATTTTAATCTATTGCGGGATATTGACCCGGGAGCATTTAGGGACTTAAACAAGCTAGAGGTGCTGATTTTAAACGACAATCTCATCAGCACCTTGCCCCCCAACGTGTTTCAGTATGTGCCGATCACGCACCTCGACCTCCGGGGAAACCGTCTCAAAACCTTGCCTTATGAGGAGGTCCTGGAGCAGATCCCAGGCATTGCTGAAATCCTGCTAGAGGATAACCCCTGGGACTGCACTTGCGATCTGCTGTCGTTGAAGGAATGGCTGGAAAACATACCCAAAAACGCTTTGATCGGCAGAGTGATTTGTGAGGCTCCCACTAGGTTGCAGGGCAAAGATTTAAATGAGACCACAGAGCAGGAGCTGTGCAAAAAGAACAGAGTGGATTCTAGCCTAGCTGCTCCCCCTGCCGAAGAAGAAACCTGCGATCCTGGTCCCATTCCAACCCCCTTTAAAATACATGGCAAAGAAGACCCTGCCACGCCAGGATCTGGTCCAAACGGAGGTACAAAGATTCCCGTCAACTGGCAAATCAAGACCAGACCCACTGCAGCCGTGTCGACAGTCAGTGCGAAAAGCAAACTACCGGCTACCATCTCTTGCCCACAGATCTGCAGCTGCGACCAGATCCCTGGCTCGGGCTTAAAGGTTAATTGCAATGACAGGAATGTGAGCAGTTTGGTGGATTTGAAGCCCAAGCCCTCCAATGTGCAGGAGCTGTTTCTGAGAGACAACAAAATACACACCATCAGGAAATCCCACTTTTTGGATTACCGCAAACTTAATTTACTTGATCTGGGCAACAACAACATTGCCACTGTTGAGAACAACACCTTCAAGAATCTCTTTGACCTCCGATGGCTCTACATGGATAGCAACTACTTAGACACTCTCTCCCGGGAGAAATTTGCTGGGCTGCAAAACCTGGAGTATCTGAACGTAGAATTCAATGGGATCCAGCTGATCATGCCCGGCACCTTCAATGCCATGCCCAAACTGAGAGTCCTTATCCTCAACAACAACCTGCTGAGGTCTCTTCCAGTAGACGTGTTTGCTGGGGTCTCACTTTCCAAGCTGAGCATACACAACAATTATTTCATGTACCTCCCAGTGGTGGGGGTGCTGGACCAGCTCACCTCCATCACTCAGATCGACCTGCATGGCAACCCGTGGGACTGTACTTGCCCTATCGTGCCTTTCAAACAGTGGGCAGAGATGCTGCGCCCCAAGGTGATTATGAGCGACCTGAGATGTGAATCCCCTGAAGATTTCTTCAAGGAGGATTTTGAGTCTCTCTCCAACGATGTGATTTGCCCTCAGTTAAAAATCTTGCCCACATTAACTTCTACTAACAAAAACAGCACCGGGTTGACAGAGACAGGTACTCACTCCAACTCCTACTTGGAGACCAGCCGGGTCTCTATTTCGGTGCTGGTGCCAGGGCTCCTGCTGGTTTTTGTGACCTCTGCTTTCACGGTGGTTGGCATGCTGGTGTTCATCCTGAGGAACAGAAAGCGGTCCAAGAGGAGGGACGCCAACTCCTCTGCATCCGAAATCAACTCCTTGCAGACGGTCTGCGACTCGTCCTACTGGCACAACGGGCCCTACAGCGCCGACGGGGCCCACAGGGTTTACGACTGCGGTTCCCACTCCCTGTCGGACTGAGGCGGCGGGCGGGGCGGAGGCGGACACCACCCGGGACCGGCCCTTCGCTCTCCGGCCGGGCACGGCTCTGCACCTCGGCTACCTTTTGTGGGAAACAAAACACACGCACGTACAACCGCGCACGCCCCCTCTCACGACCCCCACAGCAAGCACCGGGGACCGGTGTGTGGTGGGGGCAGCCC
>NW_010322451.1:2644-19398 GCF_000700745.2 Antrostomus carolinensis
GGTGTCTGCCTCCTCCTGACAGCAAAGCAGGAGTGGAAAGTTGCACGAAGGCATGAATGTAATGTAAATAAATGACTCCGACTCCGAAACAGACAAATGGACAAAAAAAAAAAAAAAAAAAAAAAAAAAGAAAGTTTTGCTCTGCACAATTTAAAATGGTGTTTGCATGGATACAACGCACCCCAGGGACGCTCCAGCCCCCGACTGGAAGCAACGTCTAGTTCACACCATCATCCCTCTTATCTGATAAGTCCCTTCGTATCAAACCTTCTATATACGAAATACAGTATAATAATAAAAAGTGCCATTTCGACATTTTTGTGTGATTAATAGGCAGTAGAGATCGTACTTTTACCGTGGAAACAAATGTAAAGGTTTTATTTAAGACATAGTTGCATGAATATTCTCATTGGATTTTTTTTTTTTTTTTTCTTTTTGAGGCGGGGGATACTTGGGAGAGATTTGCTTTTTTGATGGTGGGTTGTTTCGTTTTTCGGGGGGGGGGAGGGGGGGAAGGCTTTGACTTTGTTTTCTCTCTCTTCTTTTTCAATATACATATTCAGTATTGCCTTTCCATTTGAATGTAAAAATTAGTACCCTTTATTTCTATTATGGTAACAGTGTAAACATAAAAAAAAAAAAAAAATCCAAGGCAGTTAAGCATGACCAATTAATGTCACTCTAGTGCTTAGGCTGCAAAGTTTAATGGTAGAAAATTCTGTGCTGTTGTAAATCTTACTATAACTTGAGGAAACCAGAACTGAGGACGCAAGTGAAACTTACTAATTCTATTCGAGGATTTTATAATGGCATATTTTTTCAGTATTAAAGTGAAAATGTTTTCAACTCCGGGTCCTTACCATTTTTCTAGCATCACTTCTTGGAAGTGGGTTATTTGGATTCAGGGGACAGAGCCTCATTTCAGTGCTCTCTCTGTGTGTTTATCTCTCTCTCTCTTTCTCTCTTTCCTTCCCTTCCTCCCTCCCTTCCTCTCTCTCATTCATTCACACGCAGAGGCACAAACACCCTTCCCTCACCCCTTCCCCAACGTAAATAACACACAGAAGTTTCCTGTCTCCTCCCTTCTCCCTCCTCGCCTCCTTCTGGCTTTTTTTTTTTTTTTTTTTTTTTAAAGCTTTTTTTTTTTTTTGTGGCTTTTTTCCCAAAGAGAAAGGGATCTGTCCTGTGATTTTTTTGTTTGGGCGCCTCCTGCCGCTGCCGCCGCCTCTGCTGCACACACTGCAGATATATTAGGGATGATAGTGGGAATTTGATTTAATTGACTCTGCCTAGCTGGGTCTCATTAAGCCGGAGCCGGATTTCAGCGGTCAGCACTTCAGGCCCGCAGGCAGCTTGCCGGACTGCCGGCGAGGCGGGGCCGGCGCCTGCTGCTCCTGCTGCTGCTGCTCCTGCTGCTGCTGCTGCATGTGGGAAAACTGATTAGCGAAGGGACTTTTCCAGTCCCGCTCTGGGGAGCTGCAATCAGATATTAGATGCTGAAAAAAACCCAACAAACAAAAACCAAACAAAACTCCAAACCAAACCAAAAACCAAACCAACCCAACCCATGGCTCAGCGCTGCAGCTGGACTTCAGGCAGCTCGCGTCTGATCCCGTTCCTGTACGGGAAAGTGCAATAAGCTCAGTAAAACCTGTACAGTCGAAAGCCCCAGCAGATCACTTGTAACTCACAGCTCGAGTCCCAGTGGAGATATGGAGAATTTCAGTCACGTTGCTTTTGGCTTTCTCCAGGCAGAGAATCCTTTTAAGGAGTAAAACACCGTAAGGGACTTGCTGAACTTCAAATACGGATTCGGTTTGCTTTATAGAAAATGCCTGCCTTTGGGACAGATGAGGAGAAAACAGACATACATACACACACATTGCAATAGATATACTCTTGAACACAGGGCAGAAGCCTGATCCTAGGTGTTCATGAAGTATTAAATGTGGGGAATAGGTCATTCCTTCAGAATCTTTTACCACTGTGGAGAGGCCTGCAGTCTCCTAGAAAATACCCTGAAGTTTGCTGGTGCTCTGAAAACGGGATGTCCTGCTTAATTATACAAATTGTTCCTATTTCCAGGGTCCTTCTTTGTTCCCCCTTGCTTCTTTGTTAGACTGATTGTTCTGCCAGGACATTCTGTGTAACACAAAGTGATGGCAGTAGAGGCACTAGTTTGCCATTGTGCAATCTACGAAATTGAGAAGAAAATGCATTTACATATGAGCCAGTATTTCCATCCTCAGGAGGCCATCAACTTTAGCTCAGGCATAGTACAAAAAAAAAATTAAGAATAAGTCAGTGCACCCCTGGATGACTACCTAAATCTTGCTGCCTTCTCCATGATATTGTGGTAATAAAATTGAAGAACCGAGACCATAAAAGATACATCTCATGTGAAAAAATCATAGTTAACTTTAGAAGCACTGTTCTGGAAGTTAAGATAAAAGAAACAGTACATTAAAGATGTCAAATCATGGACTGAGATCGGATATGCATTAATTCCGGAGAATATAATGCTAAATATATGTCATTTTGATTTGTCATCTTTGAGAAGTAGCAAAAAATGATAACTTTGTTTATTTACTTTCCTTAAAGTGCTAGTTCGTTGGCACAACTAAACAGAAATATTAGTTCAACTGAAGTGTTGAAGATATGCATTTATTATCCTGTTTCTAGATTGAGGTTTGGGGAGAAATATGAACCTTTCTCTTTCTTTGTCATTTTCTGATTTTAACACTCACACGATTCTTTCTTCCATCCTGTAGACACTTGCCCTTAAGACACATAGATCACCTAACTCTCTGAGATGATATAACAATTACCAGACTTTGAATTATGTTTATCTTATTTGCCTGCTTAGCATTTCCAAGGTTATTTTTATCAAAACAAAACACTCAAACAAAGACCAAAAAAAAAAAAAAAAAAAAAAAAAGAGAGAGAAAGAAAAGGGATGATTGAGGATGTATTGAAGGAGAGTTAAGTGCAAATATGTTAACAACAATAACAAAATAATTAAATGTTTTATTCATTTTGATAAAGCCTAACTGTCATGATAATACTTCTAACATTGGAAAGCTATATAATGTCCATGTTGTGTCAAAACACATGCAATTTTTTCTGCTTACTTAAAAAGAATCTTGTAGCTTCAGGCATAACATATATCACATTAAGTTACTTCTTATTGCCTCTTGATCACCATAGTTAAGAGATTTCTGTTGTTTCAGAAAGGACAGGAAAGAAGCAAATATCTTGTTTAGTTATTAAAGAAAAAAAAAAAGGTTTATATTTTTCTGCAAACACTTTAACGAAGAAGAGTCTAGAATTTAAACTGTTGCCATAGAAATATATGCCTGTATGCAGGGTAGACTCTTGCATGCCATTGCAGAAGACTAAATGTAACTCTAGGAGCAATCTGATAAAATTTCAAAATAATACCCATAGGTGATAGGTATCATTTGAGCAGAAGTATACCATTGGAACTGTACAAGAATGTGCTATTGGTAAATTGTGTTGCTTTGCTAAATTTATTGGTTGTGTCAGGTTATTTTATAACTTGAGTGCAGTTGCATTGAAAAGATACTGTTTCAGATCTGCTTGCAAACTAAGGTCATGTAAACTTATTTTTTTAATCAAAAGCAGGGTCAGATTTTATCTGATGGAGAAGAAAAGGCTTTGTATATTACTCTTTACTCGGGTAGAACAGCCATTAACTACAAAAGGAACATTTCACACTTTCTTACACTGATGGCAGAACTCTTGAGGGTGAAAGGGCAGCAAGAAGCTGCAAAATATTCCTCCTTCCCAACACAATATTCTCTGGTTTCCATTACCCATGAGAAGTTTTGAAGGTCTTCCAAATATGAAAGTCAGCAAAAGACAAATAGCTCTTAATAAAGGGGCAACCTCTTTCTCTTTGTATTTTTCTGGGTGGCTTGTTCAGTTGCAAAACAAAGCAGGATTTTATTGGAGAGTTTAGTGTAATGGTTTATACTATCTGGATCAGTCAAAGTGGGTTTGGCTGAATTTTTATTCATGTGTGATTGAAAGTGAGCATTCTTAGATGATTATGGACTTCAGCAAGTAAATCCTTTTGTATTTAGAAGAGTTTCTGTAGGTATATACATGAGGTAGGACCATTTCTGTAGTTTAGTCTTATTCCATGTGCTTGTACAGTTCAAATTTCTAGAAATTCTTTGTGATTTATGGTACAGAAATATCCAGGCAATGGGCAGGAATTCTGAGCTGGCTGCTGCATAAGTACCTTTTTTGTTATTTGGGAACAAGTCAGAAAGTGAAGAACTAATGCTTCGTGCTGGTAAGCTATGATTGCCCTAAAATCAACCAGATATTTGTATAATCTTTTAAAAATGTATAATCTGTTTAAACTGTATTAAGAGTATGGACATGGCCAATCAAAATCACAAGAATCTTTTTTACTGTCCTCAGCTTTTCCCAGACAGAGGAATATTATTACTGGAAAAAAACGCAGGTTGAAAAACATTGCAAGTATTGTGTTATATTACACTACATTCATTATGATTATGTTTAGCAATGGTACCTTAATGGGTTAACTTGTAACAGAAGATGATATTCAACATAATCGTCTGAGAGTTTCAGAAACTTTTATGATATTCCCTTATAGGTAGAGAAATATAAATGAGATCCATCAGTATTATTTCTCCAAGATTAATTACCAGGTCAATTGACATATTGTTGTGCTGAATGGTTTCATTTAGCAGCTAAAGTTTCTGAATAATTTTCTGTATATACTTCTTAAATGCATTCTTCAGTTATGTGAGAGAGGAATAGAGTCAGCAGAAATTCCCCTGAAGGAAAGAGCAGTCTCCTGCATCAAACACTTGAAGGCTAAAACTGCAAATTCATAGCAAGGAAAGAATGGACAGAAACAGCCCATTGTAGAAGACTCTGAATTGACTCTAAGTGAATGACTGCTCTAAGTGCTACTGTTTTAGTTGTATCTGTGGCACGAAGTGCTCTAGCATTTGCCCAGTAGAAATATCGGTGCCATCAAAACTCCTTCTCCATCATTCTCCCTTTCCGTTAGGTAGCAAGACTGACCCCCGCCCCTCCCCCCAAATAGCTTTTAACTAAGCCAGTGGAACAAGTTCTCTTAGCTATTATTGATTTATATTGATATAATGACTGTTCAGACAGACCCCTCAAGTTTTGTTCTCAAAGCATTTCTAAGGAGGGGTTGTCATGCTTGGTTTGTGTTACTTTATCATTCCTGAATCAGCTGCAACTCTCTTACAAAAGGGAAGTTTAGCAAAGAAGATGCATTAATGTGTGACTTGAGGGGGAAAAAATAAAAGGAAGATAATGGTTCTTCTTTTTTTTTTTTTTTTTTTTCCCTTTAAATGAGAATTCAAATAGTAAAGATGGGCTGGAAAGCCGCAATGAAAACTTTGGAGACCAGTGGAAAATGTAATGCAAAACAGCTATGAAGAAACTAAGAAGCAGTCTAGTGGGAAAAAAAAAAAAATAGGGAATGTCATTCATTTTCTGGACCATTATGTAACTTAGAGTGTAAGTGATATTTTTCTCACCTAGCTTGATGGACTTGAATGAGTTGCCCTAGTACAAGCCAGTAGTGTCCTAGGAGGTGTCCTGGAGTATCTGAGATGTGTGCATGAGGCTGGTAGATACAGAATAAGGACTAAGGCACACTCATATATTTCTGGAGTGGCAGATAGAGCCTATGTGGAATACATTAGGGCATCTGAAATAAGAGTAGACAATCATGTGGGGACAACTGAATCAAACTTTGGACCTACACTGAGAGGTTGGTGTTGGTGACTTGGTTCACCTGGTCCACATAAATAAATTGAATTAACTTGTGTGATAGTTTAACTTAGCTGGCAGCCAAACAAGACACAGCCACTTGCAGCAGCCCCCCACCCCCTTCTCCCCCCACCCAGGGAACTGGGGAGAGAACTGGAGGGGTAGAGGTCAGGAGACTTGCAGGTTGATATAAGAACAATTTAATAATTAGAGTAAAAATAAAATTAAAATAATAAGAATACTAAGAGTAATAATGATAACAACTATATATATCTAATGAGTGATGCACAGTACAATTGCTTACCACCCGCTGATAACTATCCTGGAGGAGTGAAAAGGAACCCTGATTCCGAAATTGCAATCCAGGAAAAGCAAACCTGAGCAATTACTGAGAGAATACCCCCGCTTTCTGGTCAGCCCTGGTTAATATACTGAATATGACATAATTTGTTATGGAATATCTTATTGGCATAGCCAACTGTCAATTCTGGATTATACTAACTACTACACTTTTCTTCTCCACTCCCCCCTTCCAGTCCTCTGTTCTTGGAAACTGCCCAAGCACAGTGTCCTTGTAGTTATCAACATTGTTCTCATAACAATCCTCACTGAAACCGAAACACAGGGCTTTCTAACTACTAAGAAGAAACTTAACCCTATCCTAGTAAAAACCAGGACAACTTGGTACGTCAGCTGTCTCCATTGTGCTTACAGAAATGACTCAAGGCTGATAGGACGCATGGTCAGCTGATGCCCAGGCGAGGTACTTTAAGATACCACAAATGGCACTGTAAGTCTATGAATGGGCAGAGGACTTGAATCCTAAGTGTAACTCAGTTATATACACCTGCACTGCAGACAATTAAATGCACAAGAACTACATCAAACCCCTGAAATTATACTAAAAAAAACCCACCAGAGACAGTTAGGTGAGACATGACAACTAATATTTAAAGGATGACTGGTAATTTTTAGGGGGTATCAGTTAGGTCAGATGTATCCCACACACTTTTTCTGCCTGTTTTCCTAACTTAGATTTTATTTCTGGTTGGTTTAATTCTGTTTTGCTTTCTTTTGGTTTGGTTTTGTTTTGGTGTTTTGCTTTTGTTTGTTGGTTGGTTGGGGTTTTTTTTTTTTCAAATTTATAGATCTTTGACCTGGGGATTGCATCCGAATGGTTGCTTTGGATGGGACTCCTATTTTAGCCAGTGTCTTTAGATTTTTCTGTAGTACATATTAACTATCATAGAAACATCATAAAGTAATAGAAGACTCAGGAAACAAAAATGTAACAACAAAAATAATCCTGTCACTTATTGCTGCTACCATAATAGTAAATAACTGGTTCTTGGGTCAAGCCTGAAATACAAATGAGGAATAAAATACTCCAGGGTTGTAGTCTTTATTGAAGAGATTAAGATGATCACAGTGAGAGATAAATGCTAGCAATGGATGAGAAAAAATCTGCTTTGTGAAAAGAAAGTGCCAAACTGTAAGTGGTTTTTCACAGGAGGATTGAAAAGGGAAAAATATAATTTAATTATGGACACACAGTAGCAACCTATTCACATGAGATATATTAAAGGGAAGACAGATGGTAGGAAAGATTTAAGTGCAGGATGTAGAATATGTGGCTAGACCCCAGAGACTATTAGTCATATTGTAAGTGGATGTATCAAGTTGCTCAGGATAAATATGGCACAAGGTTGGCAATATTGTGCACTTGGTTCTCTGTAAGCAATATGGGCTTTTAGACAGAAGTGTCAGAACTTAGATTGGGTACAAATGGAGAGAATGAAAGCATAAAAACAGTATATTTTTTTCCACTGTTACAGTACAGTAAACAAATCCATTACTGTGGTTGTAGATTATTTTATCAGGTGTCTTTATTGTAGAAATTTCTCTGGTTTAGATAAATTTGTAAGAAAATATTGATAAACAGGACGTACTCAAAATATAAGCATAGTACTAATTCTCAGGCATGTGGTAAAGATAATGGTAATTTAAAAATAAGTGTGTGAATGAAAAGATGATCCTTTCCTGGAAACATTTTTCAAAAAGCTAGGTCAATGGGTGCCTCTAAACCACTAAAGTAGAAAAAAATTTCTACATTTTTAGGTGCATTTGCATTGTTGCAATAATCTTAGATCCCTATCAGAAAATGTATCCTACTCTATTATGTGTGGAAGAGAAAAATAATATTAATAGCAGTAAAAATAATGTTACCTTTCATATTTAAGGGTTTTCTGTTTTCTGTACTTCCCATAGTGAATTAAGATGCATATATCCTATAGGGAGAAAAATGCCCAAACCTATTTTCTCTCTCTCTCTCTGTTTTTTGGGTTTGCTTATTTTTTTTTTTTTTCCCCTTTGACTTTTTTTGTGCTTTAATTTAGATATACATAATTTGGAATGTAAGAACATGATGCACAGTGTAAGAATGAACAAGAGAAATGGACTAAATAAAGGTGCTGCAGATTTGCTGAAATTATTCAGGAAGAAGAACTGCAGGTCTGAACAGCAGAGTGAAAGATGTTACTGGCACTGGCTAAAGGTGGCCATGGGAACAGGAAGCACGTATGTTTTTGAAAGGTTTTTCTATGACTGTGCTGCTATTAGTGAAAGATGATCTTTACTAACTAAAATTTTAGTATAAGACAATAGTCCTCTGGAACTCAATAAATGAGAAAATATATTTAGGATAATGATTAGATTGTTGATTTGGGCCTTATAATAAGACAGTATTGAAATTAAGCTGAGAAGGAAGTGGTTCTTACTACAGATTCACAAATTGCTGTCTGTCCAAACTTATTAGCTCAGTTGCAGACATGTATATTAAATTAGACCCATTTGTGCTTTGAACAAATTAATGGTATTCCTAAATTCCAATCTGAATAATAAATGTAAGGATTCTTAACCTCATTTTGTATTGTACCTGAGCATGTCCATTATGTTATATGGACGACATTAGGAATGAAATAAAAGTGAAGAAAAAATGTTCCTAATAAGGTTTAAAAATACATTGCACATTTTAAAGGATCAGTTCTGGCTACTAGTGTTCCATCATTAAAAGAGTACTGGTCAGATAACGTTGCAATATGGTTCATTTTCATGGATTTTATCAGTGCAGTCATTTATTTGAAAGCAATGAATTTCTGGTTATGAAGCAACAAGCTTATGATAAAGGCATTTAGTAAAGAATGTTAAATTTAAGATAATTGCTATAGAAGGGTTCATAGTACTAGTATTAATGGAGCCTTAATCATATCTAGCATGATACAGAAAGCAAATGGAAATTATCAACATATATGTTTCATCAGAATATATATTTTTTAGACTGAATTCCATGCACAGATAAGTTTCTGTAGTTTTCTCAGAATTAACACTTTTTTCCAAATGTTGGTGTTTACTAAATTAAAAAAAACAAACAAAAAAACCCAAAAAAAACCCCAAACAATTATTCCTGTAGAGAGAAGAAAGTCAGTTGCAAAGCCTTGGTCTGGCTGGTTTGATGAGGAATCAATCTTAATTGTTCATGCAGGACCAAATTGTCAAACAGGAATGAAAGAAAGAAAATTTAGAAAGCATAACCATGTGACATAGATCCTTTTGCATTGGACTGAGTGGCCCATACCTCTCTGGCTGGAATGAGATCCTTTATCCTGCTAAATTAATGAAGCTAGAACCTGAGTAAACTGAAGCATTGGAGCATCCGTAATAGATAACCCATAATGGAGAATCCCCACTGAATAACTTTTATATCAGAACCTAACTCTTTTTTGGAGTTCTCCACTAACTCTGTCCAGGACAAAATTGCTACAGAGGGGACTAGCCCTTGGCAATGTGAACATCAGCCAATTTGTACTTGGATTTTGAACCTAGGATTTAGTACCACATCTTGCTCATTTACAAGTGTTTATATGCACAGTGTATCTCCTGTGGGCTCTGTATTTGGCTCAGAGATTCACTAATGAGTTTAAAAGTTGTGGGTTTTTGTTGTTGTGGTTTTTCACCCTCCCCTTCCTGCTTGCTAGGATTTGATTATGTAATTCCTTCTCAGAAATCCTGTTGGATATCTGTAACCACCTTTAGTGTCCCTGCCTTTGACTTTGACTGACATTGCCTGACTGAACAAGCAGCTAAGAATATATCAATGAGAATTATTATTTTTTTTAAATTAAAACACTAAATATAGGAATTATTTTTGTTTATCATGTGGGCTAATATTTTGTATTAAAACTAGTAGAATGGGTTAGCAGGATTTATTTAAATTGCTGTATTTATGACAAATGGCATTTGTGTATAATCCCACTCTCTTTGAACTCAGAGTAAACATTTGGGACTGTATTATAAAAAGAGTTTAAATATTGTTTGAGTTGCACACACTTAGCCAGTCTTTAAGGCATTGTAGAGTACCTTAGATACCTGCACAGGCTTAACACAATTTGTTTTCTGGACTAGCAGCTGGAGTCCAGGCAAGATGCTTTAGCATACCTTAAGTGTTATGGATGATTATGTTAAAGCATCTTAAGTGTTCCCTGGCTGAAATGTAACAGCTGTATTGTGAGCGCATGAATTTAGACATCTCAGTTTGTAACTGAATTTCAGTTTCTAAGGTTGGGTGAGCTAAATCACAACTAAGCTATTTAACTTCTATATTGCTAAAGTTAAGTGTGATGAATCTCACACTTACGAATAACCATCCTCAGGATGGAACTTTCAATTAAAAATAAGAATACCCATGTATAGGAAGGCAGCCAAAGAGTATTCTTCAAATATTTTTTTCTTTGTCAAATCACTATTTCTTAAAAGAAAACCAAAATATTACAGATAATGCATACAACTGATTATCTTTGGTGATGTTTGTTGTAACATTAGAACACAAACAGATATATATTTGCTCGTAAATTTTTTACACTGTATTAATATTTAATGTTATATTACTTCATATCAGAAAATAAGCTAATATTCTAGTAAAATGAAAAAAGCATGAAGAGGTTTTTGTTTGTTTTGTTTTGTTTTCCCCCAAGAATGTCCCTCTGTTGGCTCCAGAAGAACATCCTTAATTTAGTACAATACAAATGGGATCAAAATAAGACAAAAAATATCAGCTAACTTACTTTCATTATATTATAGTATGCTTAATTATGAAATAGTTAAATAATAATTGATGTAATACTGGCCCCAATAAGCAGAGTAAAATTTTGCTCATTTTACTAAAGTCAGCTCAGTTAAAAAAAACACCCCCCCCAAAAAAAAACCCAAACAAACCAGTAAATAAAGGTGAAAGGTGAAAAAAACTAAGCCCAACTCCCTCTTAGAAAAGTAGACTTAATATTTAATTTAGTAGTGACTGCAAGTTATAAGCCATGGACTTTGCAGTAGTATCTGAGTTTGTAGAATGAGTATAATTCTAGGTAGAATCCATAAAGAACACAGATCAATATAACCACAATTGACACTAACTGACAAGCCAAATTGACAGTATTAGAGCAGAGGCCAAGAAACCAGATATTAAATCTTTTTTTTTTTTTTTTCCTTCTCTCTCTATGTTGCACTGATTCTGACAAAAGACCTAAACTTCCTGAAAACATAGATTATAGATTATATGCATCAGAATAAAAAATGTGGTTATTAAGAATTTTTCATTGTTAAGTTCTGAAACTGAGTTTTGGTACACCCTTTTTGCTGAATTTCTCACATCTGTAGCATAAAGGCCTCCTGCTGAGCAAGGAACTTTCGGCTTTCTGCACAGTCAAAGGAGAAAAATGGGAACTTCTAAGGTTCACGTGACATTTTTGGATGCCAAGAAGTATAGAAGTTTGAGAATATCTCAGGGATATTAAAAACACAAATGAAAATATGAAAATACATGGAAGTAGTTTCCTCACTCAGGAAGAGCTCATATATGCAGAAATGTCATGTCAACTCCAAAGAAAACATGCTCATGACTGATCATGAAAGTATTCTTTTCCTCTTTCCATGCATCCATGTGCTATTTATTGCACCAGATTGCATACTGTTGCACAAAAGTCTATGGTGAAGAGAAGTTTGAACATTCCTCTTGAAATTAACTTTGAAGTTATGAGAAAGATTAGTGGCCATCTTGGCAGACTTAAGCACAAATTATTAAGATGGAGGAGTCAAAACTAATAAAAAAGTTCCCTTGCATGGTTCAGAAACAAATTGTAAAATCCATTTCTAAGTTAAAATCACTAGAAATATCTTTGGATTTATAGTAATTGACTATATGACCTATTATCTTCAGCCAGATTTAAAAGATTACAAGAAATAAAGTTAAAATGAGAATGAATTGGCCTAAGATACTTAGCTTCAGAAACATGCTTTTGAATAAAGTAAAAGTTGTCATCTGCCTTCTGTCTCAAGGCTGTACAACATAACCAACATATATAATTCATAGAAAATTATTTGGAAAAAAAAAAATCAACTCCTCAAAAGTCTGCACTCAAATAGAATTTTCATTTGAAGATAAGTCTGAGAAGGCTGAAGTAGAATGAGGAATTTCATGCTGGATTTTTCACTACATTAGGTAGCCTGTGTGTGACAAACAAAAACAGCTCAAGTTTTCATTCCTAATTGATTCCTTGCAAATTATGCATATGAACATAGTTCTGTAAGCAAGTTTTAATTATTTTTCATGTTAATATAATACTTCAAACCAGATATTGTACATGACTATTATATTCATCATCACACTATCTTGCTCATCAGATTCAATGTGTTATTAAAATTTTCACTGAATTGCCCTACAGAATGGTAGAACAGTTTCAGTTCATTAATTTTTCTCTGATTTCTCCATCTATCAAAGTAAAGTTTAAAGCTTGAATTCTATCATAATTTGCGTACCAAGCTATTTGTAAATGACTGGGTAGATCCTGGTGCAGCTTTTAAAATCGAGTGTTATATTTTTATCAGTTTCCCAGTATTTTGAAAGAGTCACATGGAAAATCAATTGCAACACTTACTTAGATAAGTCTTCAAAAATATGAAAGACAACTTTTGCCTTGTCAGTTCAACAGACATCATGATAATAATGCATTAATGTAAAACCTGAGAGCTGCTTTACCAAATAGGAATCTTTGTTTTGTACTCAAGGTTTGAGCTGTTTTTGAACTTCCAGAATGTATGTATAAGCAAAGCTAATTCAAAAGCAGTCTCACTTCTGCACATCTCTATTTTGATAGTGTATAAGAGAAAAGCAGCTCAAATAAATACAGAATTTCAATTCAAAAGCAGGAATAAGGTTAATAATATAATGGAGAAAGGTAAATAAATGGTATTGTATTTAAGTTAACAACAAAACAAATCAAAACAAAACAAAAAAACCTCACCACTTTGTAAATAACTAGACAGATGGAACAGGATATAACTTCTTTCATAACCACTTTATTCCTACTGATCTTTACATAAGAATGTTGTTAACATGTCTTTAGTATATCACACACCCACCCACATACAAAATATGATAAGCTGATTTTACTTTGGTGTATAGTTCTGCAAACTGGCATTCCAATCAAGGAGTGTGAGACTCTCTAATAGTAGAATTAACTCATGCCTATTTATGGTATTTTACATTATTGCAAAAATCAGCATAAATGTCTAATAAAAGTTAATACTCTGTTTGCTTGGCCGTATAAATACTATAGTCCTATATTCATTGCACATTCAAAAATTCTATGCATTCAGTGCAAGTGATGCAGTAATGATGGGCAAATCTTTGACCAATAGATTCAGCTCTTAGTTAAGTCCTAGTATTGAATTATATTAATAAAATATCTAGAGCATATTTGAATTGGAGCTGTTGCAGTTATGAATATTCTAGTTAGTGAAGGGGTGTGTTCATCAGAAACCTGATTACTTCTTCTTTTGGGAACTGAATAACTATATACACGGAAGAAATCTTGTTCATGTTGATGTCAGAAGCGTGGAATAAAGCAAGTATAATTAGGACCTTAACGTGTGTGCCTAGCACCATTTAAGAAACCTTAGGGTAGCTGAGAAATACATATAATGACGGCAGATGTGACACAGGACTTATGAGAACTTAATATCCTTCTGGAGAGAAAGCCGGAGACCAGATATCATGTTCTAGGACACCTAAAAGGTCACTGACACCTATGTTAAAGCACTTGAATGAGAAGGACACACTGACACTAGTATCATTTGGTTCAAGATTCTCATCTTAAGTCCCTGAATCTAAAGGCAGGGACTGGGGGAAAAAAATGCTTCCCATCATAGAAGGTCCGGTTCGAGACCACCTAAGGAATATGTCTGTATAGAAGTTCATGGGATCTGATGAGATGCATCCCGGAGTCCTGAGAGAATTGGCTGATGTAGTTGCCAAGACACTCTCCATTATATTCCAAAAGTCATGGCAGTTGGGTAAAGTCTCCAGTGACTGGAAAAATGGAAACTTTGCACCCATTTTTAAAAAGGGTAGAAAGGATAACTCGGAATTATTGACCAGTCAGCATAATCTCTATGCCTGCTGAGATCATGAAGCACATCTTCCTGGAAGCTGTGTCGAAACATATGGAAGACAGGGAGGTGATTAGAGACAGTCAACATGACTTCACCAAGGGCAAATTGTGCTTGACCAACATAGTGGTCTTCTGTGATAGTGTGACTTTATCAGTGAATACTGAGCTACTGTTGTCATCTGCCTGGATTTCTGTAAAATCTTTGATATAGTCCCCTATAACATCCTTGCCACTACCTTGGAGAGGTGTCAGTTTGACAGAATGGCTAAGATGGATAAGGAGTTGGCTAGATGACAATGTCCAAAGAGTTACAGTCAATGGCTCAATGTCCAAGTGGAAACCAGTAACAAGCAGTGTCCCTCAAGGGTCCATACTAGGGCAAGTACTATTTACTGTCTTCAACAATGACATAGACTGTGCGACTGAGTGCACTCTCAGTAAGTTTGCAGATGACACCAAGCTGGGTGGTGCAATTTGTAATCTTGAGGGAAGGCTGTGATCCAGAGAGACCTTGAGGAATTGACTCATACAAATCTCATGAAAGATGACCCTGACCATGGCAGGGAAGTTGGATTAATGATCTTTAAAGGTCCCTTCCAACCGAAAACATTCTATTCTGTGACTGTATGATTCTAAGGTTACTACCCAGGTCTTTTCTTAATCTTTCAAAAAGTTGTAATTCTATTCTTTCTCATGATTAAGCTTTTATTTGCAGGTAAACTGCACACAGGAATTTTCTTTTCACCTCATATAATGTAAATTATATATGAATTTCAAATACCTTCTTCATTCGTCTCTTATAACTGATCATAGAACAGGAGCTTTATTTTGAAAGCTTTAAGGAAGGTAACAGAATCAATCTCTGTTAACCTATCGAGGCATATCTTTTTACAAAAATGTAAAAACAAATAGCATTAATTAAAGCAAAATGCTTCTGGTTCTACAACCAAAGTAGAGGACTGAGATCTCAAAAATATTCAGATTCTTCCTTTACGAAACATACAGACTAACTAGAGAAAATATTTGTTAGAAGTAGAAGTGTATGTAGTTCTAAAATTTATCATGAGGGGTTAGTATAAGTGAAACCCAGTTTAGACTCTAGCTAATCTTTTTAATCTCTTGGACTGGGTTCATATCAAATAAATGATGGTACTTATCAGAGGTACCTAAACTAAGAATCAAACAGTTAATAGCTATTTCTGTGGCTGATAAGAGACCAAGAGAGGTATTGCCAAAGGCTGATTTTACTTGAGTTGAGATTTTAAGTAAGTAGAAGGGCCTGAGATTAGCCTGGGTGAATAGATGATTTGCTATTTAAAAGCTTAGAATTTTCTGTTTAATTACTTTGTTGTTGTTGTTGTTGTTGTTGTTTTTCTTTTGGAAATACCATCTTGTTTTACCCTCACTGAAACATGTATGTGTAGGATTAAATTCTTGTTAGGGTTGACTCACAAATATACATCTAAAAGCAAAACATTAAGTGCTCAGGTTTGAAAGAGTTGGCTTTTTGCTTTCAGTGTTACCTATATCAGACTTGTAATGTATTTTTCTCTGACTGAAGGAACTCTTTTACCTTTTATTAAAATCGTACCTAATATTCTTAGTGAATTATTGTTTATACTAAATATTTTTTCAAGCTGGTATATTTTTTATATTCAGTTGAAGTACATCCGCACTTTTATTTCAAGATCCTTCTAATTTATTAGATGGATTTGACATGTTTAAGTGCAATACAACTTAGGTCTTACATATTTTTCTGTGTGTTTGTAATGCACGTAACAGTTCTTAATATTTTTATACTCTGCTTTGTCTGTTTTGGGATAGGTGTAAATGTACGCATAGGATAGCTAGAGATATAAAATCTCATAGTACTTCTTTTCGAAATGTGCAGAAACTATCTCAGACAGAAAAGAAAGTCTATCTAAATTTCACTAAAGTTATTAAAACCTTTCATACCCAAATCTTGAAAGACAGGTTCCGTGCTTATTCTGAATACTTTCACAGTCATTTCAGTTGTAAAATGTGAGACATTTCAGATTGTACAGTGTTGACTTTTCCTGAAGAGGTGAATGAAAATTCTTCTTTTAAAAAACTATTTAAATATGAGCTGGCAAAAACCTATATCTCATTCATTCATTCATTCATCCTGAAATATGACAGGTCTATCAGAGTGAAGGGGAATATGGGTAAAATATAGCATACACTACTGTGTGTGGGCTCATGAAACAATCCCAAATAAGTTACCTTTTCTGTGTAAGAGTTCCTGGACAAGAGAGAAAAGACAGGCCTAACTACCTATGCATCCTGCTTCCAAGATATTTGATCAAAGTAAACTCACCTATGAATGTTGCTCCTGAGGCTTAAACACCTTCTAGTTGTACTTGTGATAGTTTCACTAGGCTAAACCTTGGCTAGCAGCCAACACAGCTGTTCACCCACTTCCCC
>NW_010322451.1:19473-32013 GCF_000700745.2 Antrostomus carolinensis
CTGCCGTCCCTCTGCGGGGTCCCCGTCCGCGTGCCGTGCCAGTGTGAGTGCCAAACCTCACCATGGTGTGGTGGTTTCACTGGGAGCACTGGGCTGGCAGCCAACAGAGCCATTCACCCACTGCCCCCCACCCCCAGGGGACAGGGGAGAGGACTGGGGGGCAAGGACAAGGAGACTCATAGGTTGAGATAAGAACAATTTAATAATAGAAATAAAAGAGAACTTAAAATAATACTAATACTAATCCCAGGCTGAAAGCAAAACACAGCACTAGTCTAGCTACTAAAAAGAAATCCAGCTCTGTTCCAGCTAAAAACCAGGACACTACTCTTGAAAGTAGAAAGAAGGTCTTATTTAATTCCATGTGCTCAGGGTCAGTTCCTAAATTTCATTAGATAAAAAAATTACTATCCCGCATGATGGGAAAGAGAGATAATAATATTTTTGTCAAAATATAAATATTCCAAATAGAAAAACTATGTATTATTATTAGAAATTACTATTATAATATAATTTAATACTAATTATTATATTAATCTAGTGAAGGATTATTATAAAATACTAAAAATATTGAAAAGTAGAAATATTATGTATGCATCCTGTCTATAACATGCCTTATTAAATTACAAAAACCTGAGAACAGAAGACAGGCAGCTACAGATGCCTGTACACATAGTCAGTATATTTCTACAGTCAAAAAAACAAGAAACAAAACCAAAAACCAAACCAACAAAACATTAAAAAGGAATATTTAGCTTTCACAAAGAAAAAAATCCATTTTATCTAGTGAATTCTTGCTTGATTTATATTTGGCTCTGAGAATGAAAGCAAGGTAATAGATTTTTGGAAAGATTTTACAAAGTAAGAAAAATATGCAGCACAAGAAATCGGGGGCATTTTTACAGAGGGAAGGGAACGGTTCTCATTAATTCATCAGCCATATACACAGAGTAAAGTTCCTACAGAGTGTGGCAAAGTTATTCCAGAAAACTGAGACTTTACAGAAATGGTGTCTGTCTGTCTGTCTACCTACCTATCTTTATCTGTTGGACATTACTAGGTGCAGTGGGATAGTCTACTCCCTTATGGCTCTTCACTAGACATTACTCAATATGATGGGCTGGTATATTCTAATATGCCATGTCAGCTCTTGAAAGAGATGTTAGCACTTCTTCATGGACAAAAAAAAACAGGTGGAATGGTGGTATATCTGGAAAAACATCCACGATGATACTTCTAAATATTTAAAACAGTTCTCTGAAAGTACCAGTCTAGTGATGGATAAAAGAAAGAAGGAAGTTAGAGCAAAAGTTGGATTTCAGGATTTCACTTTTGTTGGACACATTTATTTTATTTCATAGTTTGCATATTTGAAACAGTGTGATACTTTTTTAAAAAGGTGATAATGCTAGAGCTTGGATAAGTTCATTCATATAGATATTTAACATGTAACATTATTTTCAAATTTTCCACAAAATAATGATAATTTATTTTCTCAAGTAAACAGACATATTTTTTATTTTAATTCAAAATATTTGTCCCAGAAATCTTTTCTCCAGGCTACAGTATGGCATATGTCTCACTGCTAAGCAAAATTTTTAACACAGAAAAGCATAAATTTTTATTTTATAGACCTGCAAACATAAGGGAAGATTACGTTTTCAGAGAGATTTCTGAATTCAGCTAACCGAAGAGCTTCATTTTATAATACGGATTATAAATTGTGCTGGCAATTAATCTGTAATGTGACTAATCCTTTTTATTATCTTAATAAAAAAGAAAATATGTTTCACATCCTCAGTGAAAAAGCATTTCAGGAGTTTTTAGCACAGGGACTCAGCATGCTCATGTACATTCTTCTACACTTATCTACAAGTTAATGCCTTGATCTTGCAATAAATGTAATGCAGGCAGAACATGGCTTTTAATCCCTCAGTACAACTGAAAACTTATATCTAAGAGGGCTTATTTTAAAGGTAAATTCTTTATTTGACTGCCTTTATCACTGAGGAAATAAGAAAAAAAAAATAATCCCAAAACTCACAGCCACGAACTCTTGATGGATATGGGCAATCATAATTTTTTGTGAGACAGAAAGACCTGTCAAAGAAAGGAAGTGAGTTTTCTCAGTATTTTAATGAGTAGTTAAATTATAAAAGTAGGCAAAAAGTCATCTGGTCCTTCTGGTGCTTTCTTCATGTCCCTGGTAACTGTACAACTGAAAACTTAGCAAGATGAATAAATGCAAGTATTGGGTTATTATTTATTATTGAGTTGCCTATGTTTATCTGTGTTGGCATACTACATTTTTTCACAGCTGTTTTGAAGTCAACCAAATAACAATAGAAGCCAAAATGTTGATATAATTATTGCTTTAAAAAAGTAAATAGGTATCTATGGTTGTGATTGTGAATGGATGTGAGCAGACACTGGATTTGCTAGCTCTAGATGTACCTCTGTAAAAAGCTCAGTGGCAAAGATGTGTTAACTTTACAGTGGGGTATGGGTGTTATTTCTATAAACATGCTAATTTCCAGGAAAGTGCATGCAGAGATTTTTTCAGAGTAATCAAATCTCTTTCTATCTGAAAACTACATTTTTTATTTTTTTTAATGTTTTGGTTTATATTTACATTTGAATTATTTAATAAGTAATTGAACATTATTTTTCTTTAGTTAATAACTGTCTCTGCTAGGGGACACTTAAATAATGATTCATGTATTATTTTTCTACCACACAAGAAGAATATCCTACAAGTAATTTTTTATCAAGGACTGAAATAATTTTCTTCTGGGTCAAAAATAAAGGGTTTTGTTTTGGCACTTTCTATTTTTTTTAGTAATGAGAAAATTCAGATGCATGTGCTTCAATAAGCAGGTCTATTTTCAGGTCATTTGATGAACTAAGTATTGTGGAAAAAATCTTTTTAGTTTTTTTAATTCTATATATGTTTTTTGCTACTTTATCAGTATGTAACAAATAGTTCATAAGTTTTGCTCTCATTATTGGCCACAAAGCTTCAAATCATCAAAACACCAGAGTGAAAAAGTTTACAGCTGTATTTTCTGTTGTCAGTATGTTGTGTTCTTAGGTTTAAGTTCAGTCATATGAAGTGTTTCTTAGTAGATAAATCAACAAGTCTATTTGCAATTAAATTCCATTTTGTATTCAATAAATTACTCGGGAATACTTACCTCAGAACATTTCCCCTAACATTGCTGTTGCCTGACCCTTACACCATGAAAAAATGGTATGAGTTATTAATTTATCAGATGAATTACAGATTATTTTTCATGCAATTGTTTGTCAAAACATTTTTTAATACTCTGCAACTACTTCTGCTAATACTTCTGCTAATACTTCAGCATGAACAGGTTTAATTTGACACATCTGATTTGCAGAGTTTATATACTTGCAGTAAATGTGTCATCTGAAGCTTAAAATCTTTTCAGATACCATAATTTGTTCTTCTACTGCCCAGACTATTTGTAAATGTAATTAAATTATTTTGTTCACAGGAGAAACTTGAAATCTGTTGAATAAATTTTGTTAGCTGCTGATAACACGATATTTCTCCAGCTAGCTGAAGCTTATACATTTTTTCCATTCAGCATTAGTCCAAGTTCCAGAAATAGAAATGGATTGACTAAGGACTTTTTTTTTTTCCCAATTAAAAATATGGGCTTTTTCCTCTATTGGAAAACGTCCGTTTCCCTTTTTATCTATACCATATTCACTTTCAGAGTGATATTATAATTTGATTAGTCCTTGCTATGCTTAGCTGATTTTTTCTAGAGCTCGGTTTCCTATTTTCCCATAATTTTTTTAATCCATATTTTATATATACCATCAAAAGGAAACTTCTAGCTTTTAGTAGCTGATGCATCTTCCTGGACAGTGATGATACTCTGCTATTTCCAGATTTTTATGTATTTACAATACTTACTTATGAGCCTAATTTTAACATAGAAAAACAGGTAAACTTTGATTCGGTATGAAAGATGGTTAGACGTGACTGTTAGAAGGAAAGGACTGTGAAATTTCACGAGGTTTTTGTTTGTTTGGTTGGTTTTGTTTTGTTTTGTTTTGTTTTTCTGCAAACCTGGGATATTCCATTCACTCAGATGGAGAAAAGTAAAAGGGAAGATAGGCCCAGTGAGGAATGAAACCACAATTTTCAAAGACAATATTATTATAAAGTTATTATTTGTATAGTATTTATTTTTTTACAACTTCTCTGCTTCCCTTCAGTTTCTCTCTAAACTTGTATGGGTTTCCAGTGTCTTAGTGCATTGATTTTTACTAATACAATGGAGTTGAGGCACAAACACAATTTCAATTCGGTGAATAGACACATGTAAAACTGGAAAGGTACGACAAAATAGAAGAAATGAGGTGAAATAGTGACCTCAAGGAAACCACTTCATTGTTTTTCAGAAAAGTAAACTTTTGAGGAAAATACTGGTAAAATTATCAATTATAAAGAGTACAGAAATGAAAGGACTTACTTTCCATTTTTTTTAAATCTTGACAATTCAGATATGTAAATAAGCGACTAGAAATTTATTCTAATTGACTAGGGACCTATGCAAAAAGAATAGTCTTCAGTGAAAGTCTTGATCAACTAATTTTAAGTAATTATGCAAGTTTTATCTAGGGCTTTACTTTCTTATTCCACTTTTAAGATCTTCTGTTCCTTGTATTCTACTAGAGTTTTTTTCTTATTATTTTTTCCCTTAGTTCCTATTAGTTTATTTTAGTTTCAAACCCTAATCTTAGCAATATTCAGATGTATTATGTTCCCTATTGCATAACATGTTGGGCAAAGAGAAAGGAAAAGTGTCTTCGAGTCAAAGCTTGACTATGTCTATGATATGGAAAAGAAGAACCTCTCTTTTTTGATTAAGAGGCAGAAGCATTCAGTTTCCACAGCTAGATAGGGCTGAAACACTCTATGATAATCTACTGGACCCCTAGCAGTCCTGTGACCTGTCTGTCAACTGTGCAGGTGTCTCCAGTATGCTAGAGCACTTCCAGTGGTGTTGGATGCCTGCTGGTGGGTAGCTGAAGAACATCTAGCTATGTGTTGGCTGGAGGAAATGAGGCACCTATTTAATCTGTAGCCATCTACATGGTAACACCTGAATTTGCGTACTGTGAAACTGAATCCCAACCTGAAGGACCTAACTCAGCATATATAAGGCAAAAGTTATTTTATCTCCTTCTTGACCTGGATTCTTAACATGTGGATATATCCACGTTTTTTCAGATTATTGCAGAAAGGAGGGGTCCTCCAGCACACATCCTTCTAGAATCTCTTCTTCCCATGAAAACAAAGGTCCTTAGATTATAAAGGTGTCGGAGTTTGGGTCATGATTAAAGAAGGCAAATTCTGTACATCTTGGTTAGTATTTGGGATAGGGAATTATCAAGTAAAAATAACATTTTAAAGAGTCTGTTCAGACACATACAGATGTTGTTTGATGATGAAAATAAAAGTGAATATATATGAACAATGTAGTACCTTATGAAAGCATTTTAAATACTTGATTTTGAGTGACTACATTATTCATAGGAAACAAATATTGTCCCTAATGAAGCCCATTCACACCAAAGATTTTATGATTGTGTGATGAAATTTCAGAGATGGGAGAAAAGGAGGAAAAAGCAGGATTTATCTAAAAATACATACATTATATTTGTAAAAAATTGTAGTTTTCACATGTTCAGCATAAATGGATTAGTAGCAGTGTTAAAATGTATCATAAGTACGTCATAAACGCAGTGAGACATATTTATATAGAGGTACATGCATGCTCTTATTTTTGTAGTTAAAATGAGAACAAAGAATAGAGAGAAGACATAAAGTGCCTGAGGCTCTCACATTATTATGAATTTGAGGAGAACAAAGTGGTCTGCTGAGGACACCTATCTTTCTGTTTCTGTGTAGAACTGTAACTCTTAAACATGGAAGAGAGAGTAGATCTTAATAAATCTCAAAATAATTTGGCTCAGTAACTTGTACAGAAATGAAGCACATATCCAAGTAATCTCATTGCAATTTACCACTGTAGAAATTATTTTACTTGTAATTGGTTTCCACAACAAGTAGTTTTATCTGCTACATCAGTCAACCTACTGCAGATCCAGGACTGAGGAGCATCTTTGCAAGTTTCAAATAAAAGCAGACAAAATCTAGTAATAGGAAGTTGTCTGGTTCAACAGAAAGACCATATGCTTAAATAATGTTTTCTTTCTAATTTATGAATGAAGGGATGAGGTTCCATAATGATGTCAAAGGCTTGGTTGGTTTTTTGTTTGTTTGGTTGGTTGGGTTTTTTACTTATCCTTTTTCCACCAATGCAATACATAAATATATTTCTTTATATTCAGAAAGGATGCTTCATTAAGAGGTCCCTTCCAATCCCTAACATTCTGTGATTCTGTGAAACATCCTAAGTGTTGACATAATGAACATGTTGATTTTTCAAAGACTTTTGTGAAAGCTTTGCTAAAATATTTTCTTTAATGTCAGGAAATGAAATAATTCGTGTACCAATTTTAAATGTAAGGGTTAAAAGTTTCACCTGGCACTTCCAAGAACAAAAAGAAGGCTAATAGATGAGCTCATTTTTTATTTCTTCACCTGATTTTTCTCCATTTAATCTCCTCTCTTCAGTATATTACATAGGTGACACTATATAAATAGGAGAAAGTACCTTTTTATGACTTCAGGTAAAAATGTCTTCTGATATTTACTAGATACATTCACACAATGTACCCTGTTTAGTTAGACAAGTGTGCTAGATGTGCAAGAGGAGGCTTTTGCTGTTGACAAAGAGGAATGTACTTCTCTTTATTTTTAAAGTAACAAATACTAAATTTCACTGTCAATCTTCTCAAGACCATGCATAATGTATATTGCATGTATATAATAGAGACAAAAGTGTAATATGAGCCTGTTCCACTATGCAGTGCATGGGAATATATGCAAAGAACTTTTCAGGTACACGAAATATCAGAATTTAGAACATCTGAATTTATTACATTTTCTGATACCATATACTTGAAATGCTAGACCAAAAGACAGTGAAGTTAATAGGAGTCTTTCCAATGTTTACAGTAGTTATATTATCAGGTGTACTATAAATATGTACAGATCATATGTATATTATTACAGAACTTAACTAATTCCCAAACCAAATATATCTTCAAATTTATTGAACTATTATACAACACATTGCACCCAGTCTGAAGACACCCATAACTTCAATGAAAAATAGGTGAGATCCTTAAATGGTAGAGATAGACTGTTATGATATCAGAGAAAATAACAGTAACTAGTAAGACCGTAAATGTATTTTGTATGTGCGAAGTATACTACATACTACAGAAGTAGAAGCTTAAGCTAATTAATATTGTTGGACAATAAATTACCTTTTGAATCACTTGGATAGTAAGAAGACTATGTTTTTTAACTGTTTTCCATGTATTATATCTACAATTTATGTCACTCTCATCAAAGTTATGTTAAACACATGAGTATTTTCCATCATGTAACCGAATTTTAAAGTTGTTCATTATTTACACATAATAATATTACAAGCTTTTAATTTTATAGTGCTTATCAATGAACTATTCTGTTGGCAAGATATTTTATTTATATTGTGATAACTCTCCTACTTTTTATTCATTTGAATATTCTTTCATTCATTTGAATACTACTTTTATTCGAGTACTCTTTTTATTAATTTGAAGTTCATTAGCATATGCATTCTAAAATGATTGCTGCATACAACTATGGATTCTTTTTTTCTAAAACCTTAGCCCATAGATAAATCAACATAAAAATAAACAGCTTTTTTGTGATATTCACTGGGAAAAAAACAAAAAAACAAAAAACAAACAAAGCAAACAGAGAAACACTACTACCTACACAGAAGTTACTAGATCCTTAGAAAATTTTTGAAACTATTTTTGATATTTTCAAAGGATAAATAAACTAAAATTTCATACATATATTCTATTAGTTTTGTACTATAACATCCACTTCCTTACTGTAAGCATCTATATTATACATTACAATAAACTTTTCTTGGATAAAATAATGTGTCACATGTAAGTTGCCACTAAATGAAAATTGCAGATCACTCTTAAAGGAAGGAAAAAGAAGTATAAAAGCATTGCCATTTCTGAAATTTAGAAGGACAGAGAAATTAATTCATAAATGTAGAATAACCATGTGGAAAAAATAACAATATGGACCACAATTTAGAATGTGATTACACTTCACTATGGACTAGGACTTTTTTAATATTGAGGAAAGATGATGTGTAAAATAAATTTTTAAAAATATATTATGAATCCAAATATGTTATTGGAATAAGATGGATTATATGGTAGCTGACTGATATGAGCATGATGTAGTTCTTCAAAGACTGAAGCTATTAGCTTGTAGTGGTCTAGAAAAAAAAATCTTTAAATAATCATCTTTTCATCTTTTTTTGCATTTATCACAGGAAATAAGTTTGCAAAAATAAACATTAAATAAATTTCAGACAATTTTTAATATATTTTAAGTTAGTAATGTTTTGAAAATATAAAACATGAAAACTGTTAAAAAAGTAGCCTGCTTTTATAGCAGACTTTCATCTCATGGTTGATTTCTTATTAGTGGAATCACTGACTATTAATGTTTCTCACTAGGTTTCAAAGATATTTATGAAACTTTTTTTTTTTTTTTTTATGAACATTGTGGTTACACAACTACGTGCTTATCTAACTTGTTATGGTTACTTAACCTGTTATGGGTACCTAGTTGAGACCTTAATTCAACATTCAGCATACAAAGATAGTTTTAAAATTTACTTCTGGTATGGACAGTTGAATTTCCACATAATTTAATTTAATGTGCATTGATATGAGAGTATAAAACTTGGATGTGTTTTGTTTTATTTTGTTTTGCTTTGGGTTTTTTTAATGCAAATATACAAAATATGTTTGGATAGCTGATTTACATGCACAGAATAGCTGTATGCAGAAATAGGAGACACTGGTTGGCAATATGATCTATAATATAGGGAGTATATCTAAACTTCATCAGGCATTGGAGTTTTCTGGTACTGAGGTATATACAGCATGCCTAGCAAAACATCTTCCTACCTAGAATTTGGCTGTCCAGACTTCAGAGGTGGTTGGAAGGGATGAAGTTAGCATCCAAACTGTTAACACAAACCTGAAGTCCTGTCTCTGAAATCTGGTATTTGACTAATACCAACACATTTAATACCTCTGCCCATTCATGGGAGCCTTTCCTCTGGTTAGAAAATTATTATTATTTTTTTTTTAGATTTTACCTCAGAAATGTGAAACCTGGACTTATTGCTGATTTCAGGTTACTGTAATTCAAGATCGTATTTTATAGTCTGAACAGGAAAGTTGTCCATTTCTCTGTACATGAATCATTGCATAAGAGACTGAAAAACTGATAGAGTCACATGGAGATGAATCAAGAAAAAATATGACTCTGGAGCATGCAAGTCTGTAGAAAAACCCCAGCTTTCTAGTCACTACTCCCCGAGTTTGCAGTCTTTACTCATTGTGTATTAGTCACTGGATTAAATAACAACGCAGAGGAGAGGAAATAACAATGAAGTCTACTACTTGCTAAGCATCATAATTTATTATTTTGATGAAAATGACACATGCTTTTTTCTGATTTCAATTTTTATTTCACAGCTAACAAATAAGACAACTCCTATGTGCCAATCTGGGATTCAATAACCTAGGTGCAGTATTGACATCTGCTGATTTACCAGTCTAAACAAGTAGAACACATTGTGAAAAGCAAGTACTTTTTAGACTATATAGCTACTGAGATGAGAACTTTCTGGATAATTTATTTGGACCTATGCACCTAAATTTATTAATTTACAATATAGTGATCTAAAATATGAATTTTGCTATCAAGCAGGTTCAGTTCACCTTTGTGTCTTATAGCTCTGACTACAGCCGTAAGACCTGGTTTGTATTACTTTATGCATAGTTTCATGAGATTAGTATACTTTCTATGGTTTTCTCTGAAATATAATACCAGCAGTGAAACTTTCAAAGCCTCCTCCTAGATTTGAGCATGACTTAAAAGGTCTAGAACTGTATTTCCCCATACAAACACCTTCAGCAAAAAAGACAATTGTATCTATGGTTCTATTTTTCCCATATAATAAATGTGTTGTGAAATAAAATAATTTCACATTACACAAAATGAAGCTGATGAAAGCATTTACCTTTTTGCTCCAGTGAAAATATAGTATTTTAATTCTTCATTGCTATAAGTCATTTTGTGGAAAGACAAAGTGTATCTTTTAAAGATGCACAAGTTCCCTGTAACCAGTGTTTTGTTAGTCTCATCCTATAGATATCATATATGTCATAAATACATTTCTCATAGATCTCACTGGGAGAGCCACATTGAGAGCAAATGAAGAACAGACCCTTATTATTTACCAGCTCCTTCATTTGTCTTACAATGTTTTATATAGATGTGGGTACCATAATATATCTAGCTGTGTATAGCTAAATGTTACTTGTTTGCATGTCTTTCTGTAGTTGGAGAAGTTTCTTTTGGTTCCTTCCTAAATTAATATCCAAATGTTGCTTACCAATGCAACATTTATTTTAGTATAATTTGCACTACCACAAGTGATTTTTTTTTTCCTGATATAGTAGAAGTGCTCTCACACCTTCTTAACTCATTCATCTTTTATCCATTTGTTTCTATTTCTCAGTTTCACCATTTATTTTACTTCTCATTTCTTCACTGTTTGTGGGGGTTTTTTGTTTTGTTTTGGGTTTTTTGTTTGTTTGTTTGGTTGGTTTTTGGTGTGTGATGTGGAAATACTCTTTTTTTGTTGTTTTGACATATTGCAAAGTCCATTTTAGCTATATAATGCTTTCCTATTTCTGAACTGCATGTGTGATTTTTAATTTTTTGTCTACAGGGCACATTTAATTACATTAATTTTTAAATATAAGTATATAAAGGTGTTTGTATACTTATGTACCTGTATATACGAAATCCTAGGACAACATACCTGATAGTTGTTGAAAGAGCTCTAGAAAAGTTTTATACTGAAGTTTCTCAGTTCTACTCAGTTTTACTTTTGTGTTATATAACTTGCAGAATGTTGTCACTGACAGCAAAAGACTTACCAAGGAGCTTTACTTTTGTGTTACTGTTAGTACTGTGGAGTAGCAATTGAGAGACTCCCAGACATCATGTAGGTTTCCTGACACCCAGGAATTCATAGCACCCATCCCACAAAAACAAGTAAAGTACACCATGCATTCACCCGCATTTCTATTTAGACTTCCCACACAGGAATATGAGATTCATGTTTGACTGTGATGGCTACACAAGTTAAATGTTTATTAAGTACATAAGAATTGAGATATATGCAATTTGGTTTTTTATAAATTATGTTTGTATTTTTAAAAATTCTTTCTCTACAGAATGATATGTCTATGTTTTTCACTCTACAGACTTCCAGAATGCATCATGCCTTTCCTCAATATAAGCAAAAAGAATATATTTTTATAAACTTGGTTGCCTAAGCGTAGACACCATCAAACCATATTTAGCTATTCAAGGAAATGTCCTGATTTTCTGGGATGGTAATACTAATGGATACTGTAAATGCATCTCAGACAGAAACAACAGTTTATTTAGTGCAATCTTGTATTATTGTGACATATAATTATTTCCATATGAAATTTATTTCTATGATTTTAAGATCAAACCCATCATTCTGAAAATAGTAAATACTTTTCCTGTTAAGTCTGGAAGTAGGGAGGGTAATTTTAGAAAGGCAAAATGTCTGTTTGAAAGCTAAGGTTATCTGCCTTCGTCCTTCTCTTTCAACCTCCTCTTTCCTTCTTTCACCATTTACAAGCTATTAAATTTTTCATTGTGCAGCTTGTGCATCTCCTGTCTGATCACCTGCCTTTTCTGTTGTCAGTTCAGCAGTTTCAAAAGCAGGGCCAGCTAAACAGCTTGTACATGTACCATTTCTGTTTCATAACAGAACAAAGCTACTCAAAACCCATTTTTGCAGGTAACTTAGCAGAAGTGCTGACAGATTTTTAGGAGCTCTTGAGGACAAAAAGTACCAATAAAACTGTTATTCTTTTCATGAAGTAGAAGTATGATGGTTCGCAGTTGTTTTAAATGATCCCAGAGAAGAATTGTTTCAATGCAGCTACCTATGATCACTTAACATGCTGATAGCACATTGGTCTAGTCAGTGCTTAAGGGAAATAAAAGAGTTTTGTTATGTTGTTGTTGTTGGTTTATGTATATACTTTCTCCAGTAATATCAACATAGTTGTTGAAAGCATTCCAAAAAAAACCTAGCTAGTCTGTCAGACAGAGACTGCACACTTGTACACATACACCCACAGAAATATTTACCTTGCATAGGTTTCATAACATTCTCTGCTCCAAGATGTACAAATCACATATTACATAACTCCCTCCCCCCC
>NW_010322452.1:0-32579 GCF_000700745.2 Antrostomus carolinensis
TTTGAGGTCCCTTCTAATCCCTAACATTCTGATTCTGTGATTCTGTGTAAACAGTATCCTGGTCTGGATTTCCCCATATGGGAAGATTGTTAGATGACACAGTGATCCTCCTACAGCATCCATAACAGGATTTTCTTACACTGAAAAATATTCTGTACATAGTGAGGGGAAAAGAAAAGCTAGGCAGTGTTTCCTTTAGCTTTCTACTTGAAATGAACCCAGGGTTCACCTAGGAAATATATCTTTATCTGATGCTTCAAGATTCACCAGTTTAGATTATATGCCTCAAAAAATGAACTTTTTTTTTGTCTCATTATATTAGCCCAATATAACAGTTTTCCTGGAAAGTCTAGTTTCATCTACAGATAATAAGGAAAAAAAGGTTCCTTCTTGTACTTATTAAAAATAAATAAGTATGTAGACCAGCAAGGAAAAACTGATATTAAAAAAAAAAAAAAAAAAAAAAAAAAAAAGATTCTTGCATTTTTGCTGTCTGTTTTGACTTATGGCACAGTACCTAGCACAATGGAGTGTCAATAATGTGAGCCATTGTGTGGTATTGCAATGAAAACAATAAACCTAACAACAATAATAATAAAAACATTGATTTAAAAGCCCCTTACTCAGTAGTACCTTAAGGAGTGCAATGTAATTCAAATTTCCTTAGTAGAGATTCAGATATGCCATATTTTATCCATATGTATTTATTGCTTAGACAATTTTTTAAGGTTTATGGATACTAAGAATTGTACTATTAAAGATTAATAGCTAGATCCAATTTAACATCACATGATTATCACCAGGGAACTATAAAACTTTGAGGAGGAGATTATAATGAGGTAGAGAGCCATTATGGGTATTATTTACTGTATGCTGCATGGTGATACTACCAACCTTGCACATAAACAAAGAGGTACTCATTCTTTTATTGCCTAGAACAAAAGGAATATGTGTTTGTGAAAGATTTTGTTGTATTGATTTTGTAGTAAATTCAGAAATAGTTCTCTACAAATGTCAAATAATACCAAAAGTTCAAACAATTTCTTTTTTTTTTTTTTTAAGTTGATGTGAGACAACATAGCATTTTCAGATATCATGCCTATTTCGACTTAAAATGAGTGAACAAACTTGGTTTAATCAAGAGCTAACCTAGCCTTTGTCCATTCCTTGAATTAAACTCCTATTGACATTTGGAAATAATCATAAAATTTTAATGCTTTAAAACCCATTTTGTCTGGTCTTGACTACTACTTTGAGATGGTCAGACCAAGATATTGTAAAAGAATCTGGCTTTTTAAAAATTACTGTGATCCTATATCCTGAAATAAACCTGTTGTCTCAAAAAGACACAAGTAGAATTGAGCAAGAAAAAAGTTGGGTTTTTCACCCTGCAACAATTCCCTGCTATGCATCAAGATGGATGTCACAACTTTCAAGATTTTATTTGAAAAATCAGAGCCATCAGGTAGGTCAAGACACCCACCTGGGAAAAAGGAAAAGTTTGCTTCGTGCCCATTGGTCTCAGACAAGCAGGTGTGTATTTGACTTTTTTTAATCTCATACAATCTATTCCAAATGCTGAGGATACTCTTTCTCTTTCTTCTCTTTTTGAATAAAAATACTGTGCATACTGCACATGAAGAAGTTTCTAATGTTAGTTACTTAAAAACCTTTAAATTTGAACTATTTCATTGAAAAAATTCTAGTACTTTCTTATCCCAATAAAAATTTCCATATCTAAGGAACCTAAACCATCAGTTTTAGTCAGAGTTTTTCATAATTTTAAATGCAAAACAAAAGAATCTTGAATACTTTTTCTTCAAGAAAGAAATCAAACCATATAATTAAAAAACAAAACAAAACAAAACCCCACAAAACCAGCCCCTGCCCCCCAAAGTTATTAGGAAAGGACATGTTCTGATCAAGTCTGTTCAACATGTCCCTGTAAACACATGTGTGGATGTAGATGCAATATGAGCTCAGCCAATGTTTTTCCAAGTCTTGGCTACAGCTTAGATGAGAGATATGGTGAATGCAAGATAAACCCTATACCTAAAGCCTGTCTGATGCTTTAATCATGTGTCAGTCATCCTTTCATTAATTTAAATGTGAAACTGTTTCTCCTGGAATAATAAAAAAAAATGGTTCCTATTTTGTATAAATTTTGAAAACTAAGAAAGCTTTGAATAGAAGCTGATTTTCATATATCCAGGTTTTAGTTGGTTTGTTTGCATTGGAAGCAAAAAGAGAGCTGTATGAATTCACACCTGTATACCGTGCTCTAAAATAAAGTCTTATTTAGTATAGAGGAAGATTTTTTCCCCTTGTATTTCCACTTTTTTTTTTTTTTTTTTTTTTATCATAAGCTAACAAAACTCTAACAATTTAGTATTACCTTCTTCTTACTAGTAGCCCAAAGGGATAGACACTTGGATCTTTACAGCTAAGATTTGTCATCAGGCTTCCATGGTTTTAAGCTTTATTTTCATGGGGAAATAAATGGCTTGTGGTAGGGAACTCTCAATTTGTTTATAATACTGAGCCAAGAAAAAATATAAGGATAAAGAAGCCAAATTCCTTGGCTTTTTGCCATTATTTCTGAACTATGGGCAAGTGCAATTGCTTACTGCCAAGTTTAAAGCAAGAGAAAGAGCAAATGTACTTATCAGCCTCAAGCAGAAATAAGCTGGAGAGTTTTCCATCATTATGTTGATTTCTGGATGAGAATCATTGATAATAAAATTGGAAAACACAATACAGTACACATATATTGCATATGAAATATTTATTTATTTTTTAACAAATGAAATATAATGGCTACTAAAAAGACATGGTGAATTACTGCATTGTTTCTGTAACCAACTCAAAGACATGGATTTTCAATACAAGTTTTTTGTCTTAAATGGACATTGTTCTGAATCTGATTTTTATTTCTAATTCTGTATGGATGGCATTGATTTTGTCTGGTGTCCCAAAGAAATTGTGCTGTTGGAGATGGAAGGAAAAGGATGAAAAAAATTGCATAAATAATTTATTTTTATGTATTATACTTGCCTGCTCCTTATGAAGATTCTGAAAAAGGTTCACTTTCTCACAGCCTCACATGTGCTTTTGAAGGCAGACAGGAGTATTCCCTGGTATTGAGAGGCATTTGAAGCTGAGAACATAGGTTGGCTGTGTTCCACCTAAAAAAAGGAAAAGGCTCTCCAAACCTATCAATGTGTTTTAATCTACTTGCTCAGTTTCAATACCTAATTCTGAAAGGATCAAAAGTGATAAGAACAATGCACCTAACAAACTCTGAAAAATTAAACATAATACACAGTAGTTCTAGGCTGACATATACGATCATTCTATAGTCATCATATTAATATTGCACTGGAAAGTTGATAAATTTATAAGATCTCTCTGAAGAGGTCTTCAGTTAACATAGAGATGAAATCTAGGTAATAAATTATAGGTGACTAAAATATATTACAAATAATTTTGGGAAAAAGTTCTTCACTAATATATACATCTAATATAGACATAGAAACTTTCTTCTTTCTTTCTTTCTTACTTTCTTTCTGAAAAAAAAAAAAAAAAATCTTAAGAGGGAGTTTTACACCACTAACAGTGTCTACATTAAGACATGGTATCCTGAGACCAAAATATTTCTAAAAAATATTATCAATCTTCATTTTTTTACGATTCTAAGAGAGGTAAGACAGCAACAGTCCCAGCAACAGTCCAATTGCTTCCTAAGCATCTTTCATTCTTTTATCACCATAAACCTATAAAAAGACAGGGGGGTTCTGAAGTGTCCTGCTGTGGATGTATGTTGGATTTTATTAAATATTTAATTTGTCTTGGGTGCCGAATGTGCCAATTGCTATTCATGGCTACAGCTGCAAGTGAACTTTAATGCAGATGAGGATGATGCTATAATCCAATTAATAAACCCCCTGACCTTCTTCTTACAAGATTTACCTGCTAAAGAGTGGGGAAATAAAGAAAAATCTCTGTGGGCACTGCCATTATAATGTCACTAGATTCTAATTGCATTTGTATGTATTTCTGTTACAGGATCTCTAAACATTTCTTCCTTACATCTTGAAAACTTATCAGTCTTTTATGATTTCTGTAGTACAAAAATCTCATAATCAGGACTGAAAAACATACTTGACCAGCTATTATCAAAATAAGTTGAACTTTCAGTTTGCTTGTCTGATTAAACAGGAATTGCCTATTCAGAAAGTGATGGAAGTGATCAATCCAGGACAATAGCAAGCTGAGTTAAAGAATTTGGAAGATTTCTCTGAAGCACTATTCCTACCTGCTACTGTCTTGTTTGTGCAGCAACCAGCTCAACAAGAGAGGGGTAGAGCTTTTTCCAGACAATTCTCAATATGAATGTGATTGTAAATGTCATAAAGTGATAAAAAAGAAGTTTCAGTGATTTTTCCTCTCTTTAACTTGCTTAGAATATATTTTTACTGAATTTCCACTTTCTTTATGAGTAATATGTTCATTTTTTTTTTTTTTTTCCCCAGTGGCATATCTATAATAATTTCTTGTATTTTTGTTCAAATTTGAGATTTATGCTGTACAGAAGCCCCTCGTGATTTCAGTGGTGTTATTTCAGTGGTTTTGTATGGAGGATCCAGATATTTTATAAAGCAAGCTTTGAGGTGTTAAGAATCCTGTTCCTTAGCCTCCCTTTTGTGCTTCTCCATTGTGATCCCCCCCGCCCAACAAAACAAACAAACAAAAAACCAACAAGCAAACAAGTAATCTCTTTCTTAGCTTGAATTTAAATTATAATCAGTTATATTACTCTGGCTTCTACTGTACCAGAATAAAATGGTATTCACCTCTGCTTGTACATAGTTATTAATCGCTGTCTTCTGAGATCTGCTATGTTAACCATATACCTCAAATTTTACATTTCCAAGATGATCTGTGTTAAACAGAATATTTTCAATAGCAGATTTTTTGACAGAACCAAGTATAAAATAATTAGGAAGTAGATTTTATACAGTACATGTGAGTATAATATTTTGCAAAAAAGGGGTGAAAAGCAGGTGTCATGGGGCAGCAAGAGCCACCTTCTACCCTGGTTTGGATGCAGCCACAGAAATGTGACTTGTTAAAGCCTTAGTTTTATCAAGAATAGCAGTTAGGTAAATAAAATGCCTCTAAAAACTGATCATGAGTGACAGCTTAATGGTACACAGGAAGACCTGAGACCTTTGCTACTGTTAAAAAGAGCTGTAGGTTCCTGCAGGTGATTATAGTGGTTATTGTACAAAACTTCATGACAATCAGCAGAATCACTTCTAGCACAGCAAAAACTAAACCTAAAAAAGGCCACTTCTGGGGGGAAGTTTAAAATTTCCTTCTGCGTAACAGAATGGATACTTTTAATACTGGGATTTTGGTTTTTTATTTTTTAAAATTCTATTGATTTTTAATAATCAAATTATCATATGACTCAAGGAATGATAGATTTTTAAAAATCCAATTGAATTTAACAATGATAAACTGTAAAGAAGAACTGGAAAATCATCAAAACATGAGTCTTTGAGAGAACAGGAAATATCATTTATTTAATCTGTGGAGCAGTAGTTTCTATGTATGTTTTATCATAATGAGTTTTCATGAACATTGTATGATGCCCTTAGTTTAATCTTTTCCTCCTAAATGAGCTTTCAAGGATTTCAGTAACCTCAGACCTCATTCAAAGATGTTCGTATTCTTTATATGGAAATATTTTTGCAATAACTCATGGAAAATTTTCTCGCATTTTTGAGACAACATGCTTAATTATTTAATGTCAATAAAAACTTAAACAATAACATATGATAATTAAATATATAACTCAGTATTTAGAGTCATTAAAGTCAAAGAATTAAAACATAAAATAAGATTTTTTAAAAATTTTAAGTGAGAATACACAACCCTTCACAGTCAATTTCAGTGAAAGAAAACTACATTTCATTGTCATCTGTACAAAACAAGCAACATAATAAAGATAGCCTACTAAATTCTTCCTGAAAAAATAATGCTTTTATTGCAATAAAACTATTTCTAATCAACTGCACATTTTTGGTTTTGATCTGATGAGGATCAAACGAGTTTTTCATTAAAACCACATAGTAGAACAATATGGCTATTATTCTTTCTATTTGCTGTTAGAGATTTTTTCCTAGGAAAATGCAAGAAATAAATTTGTTATGAATAGGCTTTCCTTAAGATTCTAACAGCAACATCGTCTTAGGTAGTAGAAACTCTGTAAGACTGCAGATTTTGGCTCTGGTGAAGATAAGCTAATTCAGAGGAAAAGTTTTTTTTATGACAGAGACAATTTACAAAATGAAAATCTGTGATTTGCACCATGCAATTTTGTCTTTCAGAGGCTGGTTATTTCAGTCTATGTAAGTCATTGAGACTACAGGTATGATTAACAGAGGAAAACATAAGCACATGCAGAAGGTGATCCACAACAGTAACCTAAGTGAAATGGTATTGATGGGAGGTATCTTTCTAGGTATCTCAAAGAGAATGTGGCTGTATTTTTAGAGCTTAACCAACATTTTACAGGTTAAGGTTGCAAATGCGTTGCCAGCCACAACTTTCCCAACATAGACTGGACACAGAGACAAAACCTGTGTGATATTAACAGTAATGACAAAGGATATTATGAATGAGTGATCTGTTTTTCTTCAAAAACAAGCAAACAAAAAAGAAATATTAATAGATACACAAGCAGAATTATGCAGAAGTGTTAAAGGTTTCATAACACATAGATGGAATGGAGCAGCGGTAGCACTGAGACTTGATTTGCATTATAGCAAGGTGAACAGGTCTTCTAAGTAATGTGTAGAGGTCTGAGGTTACTGAAATCCTTGAAAGCTCATTGAGGAGGAAAAAAATCAGGTGATTCTCAGGAGGGATGAGGGTGAAGCAGAAGCAGGGGAATAAGCTATTGCTAGAATGTGAAACAAAGTGATTAAGTGGAGGCAGTCAGACTAGATGTTAACAGTGATTTCTTTTGCCTTGAAAGTGATGAATTAGGTAAAGCCTGGGTCAGACATTCACTCAGCAATCAACATACTTATGAGATTAAATAAGGTTGTGTTTATTTAAGGAGAGAAAATGCGTTCAAAAAGACAAAGGGTCAAAGACATCATTGTACAGTGGCTCAACTTTAAACAAATACTAAAATTTTGTGCTTTTGAATACATCTCAGAACAATATGACAAAACATACCTGTAAATTACTAATATTTGGACAATTATTAATTATATTATATACAGAAAGTAAAAAATACTAAATAAAAAAAAACAGTGGTTCAAAGTCAAATCATTATATAGAGAAGAGAAGAGAAGAGAAGAGAAGAGAAGAGAAGAGAAGAGAAGAGAAGAGAAGAGAAGAGAAGAGAAGAGAAGAGAAGAGAAGAGAAGAGAAAGGAAGGGAGAGGGAGTGGGGGAGAGAGGAAGAGGGAGGGAAAGGGAAGTCCATCCCTAAGTACAAGTTTATTGTAAAAGTTTATTTCTCAGAAAGAGAATCACAATTAAAAGCATCTATTCTCTACATATTAAGAAAATAATTAGCTCTGTAGTCATGTTTTTCCCCCCTATTTTTAATGCAATGTACACAGGCACAGAAAAAACTTGAAAGAGAAGTAGGACAATATGAGTTAAGAAAACACTGATATAAGACAACTGCTGCTGACAGTCCTTGGCCTGGCAGGTACTACATCAGCTGGTCACAGGTTCATTTCCCCAGTTTGCGATATGATAGGGCTGACCTTCCTGGGTCTGAGAAAAACTGATTGGATCATTTAGCCTCATTTTTCAGTAGAGTCTCACAAGCTGATGAAGAGGAGCTAGAAGAAAAATTACACTGGGAGATGAGGAGGAACACATAAATAAAACAGAAGACAAGAGTGTAACTCAATGTTTTTTTGGCTGATTCTTATGGTTAGTTGAGTAGTTTCAAAATGTTCCCACTCATCAACTATGGTCAAGACATCACAGTAAGCCTAATGGTGCACAAACAAAGAAGAGAGTACCAAGGAAGTTAAGCCATCCTCTTTTCAATCCTCCTGGAGTATTCAACCTTCCATCTTCCTTTTTTCCTTTTCTGAGAATCCTCAAATGCATGAGAAAGATAAGAAGTCTTTCTCTCATGTTTTTTTCCCATGTTGACCTGATTTTTTGTACATTGACTTTCAGAGTTATACGCTTTGTACTTATTAAGAATAATACAGATACAGAAAGTAGAATCAGAATCAATGGATGTTCTGATTTTGAATCAGTATTCTTGGTTGCTTCTTGCTCTGAGACGTTCAGACGCATTGTCAATTCTGCTGTCCCTGTTGACTTTTTTTTTCACAGCTTTCTCATCAGCCCATATTATTATATATAATTATGAAATTTTAAAAGCTTCCCTTTATTTTTACACAGTCATCTGGTGTACACTGAGTCTTCGTTAACACAACACAGTGAATTACATCCTTCATCCCTCTATGAAAGCAAGGAACTAACAAAGTTGCATATTCCGTTCCCTCACAAAAAATTAAAATCTTATTCATTGCTTAGCTAGTTCTGAGTGATTTATAACCTTAAACCTTTTCCTAAATTCATTCAGAATGTCATTAAACAACAGGTTGCAGGAATTTGCAAGCTAAACTGCTACTATGTAAGTACTAAGGCTGTGCATGTTCTTTGTGAAAGCTTGTAATTACAGTAAGCCCAAATGATATCATAGATGCATCAGTAATTTTCAGATGAACAAAAGCATTCCAGCTGTTCCTCTCATTTTTTCAAATACTGTGTTACTTTTAGCTGTCAGCTCATTTTGTACAGAACAGAATAAATACCTCCTACTGACCCATGCTCCCGGCAAAACTTACACATTGCTACATGTTTTCATGGACTGCTCAGGACTGCAATCTCAGAGTTATGTTTAGATATGTTATTGGGATTCAGTTTCAGCCTTATGTAAGTCTACTAGTGGAGACCTCAAGGAAGTATAAATCACATGGTATTTCCTTTTGAAGAAAAGTAGGAAGCCTGAAAATATGATTAACCCACTTTTGCCATCCGGTAAAGAAAGACAACATAATTAAAATGTCACAATTTATAATCTCACATTTTGTTTCATTGTGTTTGAGAAGAATTTATTGCATAAAAATATTTTATGAAGATCAGAGTGCATAGTAGTCTGTTCCAACTAACTGCTCCTACCAGTGCCTTGGGTAAGCAGTCTCTCCAATCGTAAGCAATAGCTTCTAGACCTAGAGTGTAAAAGTTTTAGCCTGAAGAAACTTAGGAGACTTTGCCAAAAAGTCTTGACTATACTGTGAAGTGTGCAAAGGTATTTAAGGAATTGTTATGTAGGACTGTCAGTGTTCTGTGCTACATGTACTCTGCCTAAGAGCGAGAGCTAACAGAAGCTGCTTGTGGAGCTATAGTGCAGGAACGGGCAGCAAAGGGAGAGCAGCACACAACACAAAATCTATGGCTACTGTAGCAAAACTCATCTGCCAAAATGTGTAAGTCAAGTCTTAGTGCAGGAGGAAGCAAACAATCAGCTGGCCTCAGAATTCCCTCACCGAAGGCAAAGACGGTTAGTCATAGTTAAATTTTAGGAATTAAACACGTTCTGTTACATTGTCTATCTACCTTTTAATATTTTTTTTTTCTCCTCCATTAAATATTTTTTGCTTATATAACTGACTTCTGTTTGCAGTAGAAGAAAACTGAGCACCATAAGTGACAGCTTGTTCTTCTGATGTCTGTGGGTGGAGTTCTTGAACCTATGCTTTATCAGCTACCTAAATTACATGAACATTGTCCTCATTGCTGCCAATCAAGTCTTGGCAGAAAGGTTACAATTACTTAGCATGCAAAATGATGAAGCTCAATTTTTTTCTGTTTTGTTTATTAGATTCTTTTTTTTTTTTTTTACAAAGACAAAGCAGAGAGTGGCCTTAAGGAAAAAAGGAACATCATATTGGTAATTTATATTCATTAAAAAAATCCTTTAGTAACATCTCTGGTGTAAGCAACACAATGTCAGAGATGCAAGAAGAACAGACCAAGGTATAAATGATAAATAATTAAAAAATCCAAATATTTTGATAATTGCATAAGAAACAGAATACTCTCTGGCCAACTACTTGCTCCCTGCTGTTGGAGGAAATGGTACTAGTGATTGGAACTGAAAGGAGGAAGACATTGTAAACAAGAAGACACAGCTGGTGAAATGATTAATGTTGGATCTAAACAGAACAGGTGTCTGGCACTTCTTGAAATGCCCAAGAAATAAATGGGATATTTATTCTCCCTGACAGGGAGAAGAAAAGTGTGTGCTTGATTCTCCATCTCAACAAATGAAGTGTTGAGTGAACTATTCTGTTGATTTATTATAGTGGTATCTGCTATCATTCCTATTGAAAAATTTCCCTTGGTATTTGCTGTATGAGACACTATTTCAAATATCTCCTCTCTAACCATGAACATTAAAATATAAAATACACTGCGTTCATTTTCATAAAGTAGATGGACATGAGAGAGTTCTGATACAACTAATACAGTCCTCTCTCAGTATATATAGAGCAAAATAATCTTCCAAAGGATGCGCATTTTCTTATAATTTGTTCTTCTCATAATTTGATTTAATAAATCTTGACCTTGTTCCTCTGCTGTATTTTTTGTATCAACATATAATTGATTTTAGTTCAGATCATATTCATCCTTTAATGACTTATGCCTGTGAATAGTTTTGCTTCTGGAGTTGTTTCAACATAAATGTTCTGGATCTCAGCCACTTAGAAATTCTGCTGTGGAAAGTTAATTTCCACCTCACTTTCTAAGAGAATTATCTCTATTTTATCACAAGAGTAGGCAAATAAAACATAGTTTGTTTTGAGACTGAGAAGCTTTTGCTGATAAAGTGGGATGTCAGCAGCAATAGGGTTTTTTGTGTACAATTGAAGAAAAAAAATAATTTTACAGATGGAGTACTTCATTCTGGTCCATTCTTTGGAAAGTTCTAATTTCGTCATCTTCATATTAAAACTTTAGTACAAACCAAAACAGGGAGACATAATCACTATCCAACTGTATTTGTTAATTCTTTTGAAATACTGGACTCTGGGTAAGAAAACCAAAAGAGCACTAAAAAGTAGCAGGGAGGGAAGAGTTGTTAATAATCTTAAGGGGAGGAAGAAGACAACACTGGATCACAGACTATACAGAAACAAAGACATTACCTGAACTGATTTTTTTCTGACAGTACATTCTAGATTAAACTTTTCAAGATAAAGCTGATATCTGTCTGTTTAACGAATAACAGTCAATGTTTAATCATTAACTTTGGTTACTATCTTCATAACAGACTGGATGAGATTCATCCTTGATAAATTTCATATTTGGAAAAATATTTTCAATAAGAAATGACTGAACATATTAATTTTTTTCTTCTTAAACTGCGCTGTTAACTTGTATGACCGCTGATGCAGTTCTTTGAGCACAGCTAGGTACAATTTGCATTACTAGTATCTTCTGTTTGATGAAATTGCTTATGTTGTGGTTGACTAGTACAGTAGCAAGACAGTGACAGGTAGGAATATAGTTGCTCCTAGAGCAAAAATTTTTGTCATACATTCATAAAGGCTTTACCTTTACAGTCTTTTCTTTAATTAATTCATTCAATTTCCCCTACGGTCTGAATTATCATCTAGTGGCCAAAAAATAGTTTAAAGTGAACTTGTTCTTTTGAATGTCTTTACAAAGAAGTAACAGAGCAGATACTATAAACACACTTTATAATAACACCACAGGACAGATGAAGAGAATATTAAAAAAAAAATATATGTACTTCAGTTGAAATGTGTTATTGTCATATTATGTCATTCTTTATGGTAAATTATTCCTAAAATGGTTATAAAATGGTTAATGTTCCCCTTTGCAGAATGGAATGCAGCATTAGCCTGAACTACAATATTTCAACTTCCTTTTTTTTTTTTAATTTATTTTAAGAACTGATTATGTTAAAAGTAGATTCTTTATGCAGACAAAACCAATATTTTTCTTGGAAATCATTCTTCATGGTGAATCTACAGTCATATTTTCTAAATGAGAATAAATTAGAGCTAAAACACAAATTCATCTCTTTACTGAAATTCTTTGGAAAACAGATCTTTTTGAAAACTGTAGACAACAATATTAAGGGAAAAGTTTCTGAAGAAAAGGCATGATTTCCCCAAACTGTTGAAACTGTCTGACATCATTGGATACATCCAAAAATTCCCGTGCTTGGGAAAAATTGCTTCATTTATTTGATTTAGTATTCCATTTTTGAAAAACAAACAAGCAAACAACCCCCATAACATCTTTACATGATGTACAGCTGCTTAAAATTTAACTTTCTGATAAATAAGATATCTTTCAGACCTGGATATATTTTAAACTTGCCATCCTTTCATAGTGGTGTAGAGTCACAAAAGTTATGCATTTCCTTTTCTGTACTGAATAACATATAAAATAAATTTTTGTTAGGAATATTATTGCTTAAAAATAAATTAAATTCTTGGAATAATACATGAACTAGCCCTGATATTTCTTCTAGCATATTTGTTATTTGCACGTTTAGTAGACAAGTATTTCAAGCTATTAGTATTTCAAACAAAAAATATTATTATTTAGTTCTTTTGTTTCATAAAACATTTTTTTTTTCTTTTTGGATTATCTTTTACCATTGATGATGATACAGGCAGTTAAGAGTTCATTTATATGTTCCTGAAGGTTTGCTTTGTATTAATGTTAATTTCTGTAAAGAAGAATATAAATAAAATAAGAATAATCAGGACTTTGCTCAGCAAGGTATATTCTTAAACATTTTGTCCTGAACCCATCAGATCTTTTTGGTATAAAGTTGTTAAAATACTTCATTTTGACAGTTTGATATATTAAAAAAAAATCAAAAGAAAGTTTGTTTTTTATCAAACAAAGTAATTGAGTAATTAATTCTAAATACATTTGATGAAATAGATACGTTCTTGCAAAACAGTATTTTAATCTAATCAGCATTTTCCAAGGAAAGATTTTTCACTCTGACTTTTAAAATATGTTTTTTTTCTAATATTTAATAGCATTTGTGAACTGTTTTTGAGTGTGTAAAGGTTTCTATATTTGCCAATACAGCAACTGCACTGTCTAGATATTACCTTTTCTCTAGCATGCATTGAAATAGGAGTATAACTGATAATCCTAATTTATTTTAATGCAATAATAATTCATTTTTATTTAAAAAGGATCTTTACGACTGTCAAATTTTTGAAGTACCATGTCACGTACTCCTTCTTTAGAGCAGTCCTGTGAAATACCTCTTAGTGTCATTTATTCATAAGGATGATGAGATTGTCATCCTGTTAGAAAATTAAATAATCTATAAGTAGGAAGCTCTTCACAATGTTGCTGTTGTTAATCTGATTAAGTCTTGTCATTAAGTACCTTTAAATATAATGAGTGACAAAGGAAACCCGTTGTGAGAAAATGACAGATGCTAATAGGATTTTAATTAATACCCTTCCAGAGGTTTAGTGCACCATCCTTTCTAGAATTGTCTATTCCTGGTTTTGAACAGCAACAACACACACCTCAATACTCCTAGGCCCCGTTTTTTTGTTATCACTTATTTTAGTTACTTGCTGTTTATGACAAATTTAACTGAATAGTCTACCTCCCTACTCCAGATTTCTTCCAATCCACTGAGCAGATGGTCTTACTATAGTTTTGTCTAACATTTTCATCTTAAACCCCAAATATTTCAGAAAACAAAAGGGTCTAACTTTTTAGTTTTTTCCTCTCTTTTTTTTTTTCTCCTTATTTTTTTCTTTTTCTTTATGTATTAAATGATGAAAAAGTAGCACAAAACAGAGAAATATCTTTTTTGTGGATGCTTCACAGATCTTTTATTTAACTTTTTATTCTTACAGATCTACTTTTCCTTCTATATACAGGGAGGAAGTTGTCATGTCCCAGATTCCTGCCCATAAAGTTTTCCCATATCAGGAAAGAGGGATATCCTGGACTCCTGTCTGTAAAATTTTCCCATAGGAGAGAGGGAAAGTGATTCAGATTCGCCACCCCCCTTGATTGGAATAAAGGTACAAGAGCACTAATCCATAAATAGACAAATTTATTCAATAACAGGAGCTAAGCTTAAAAAGATACAATTAGGAGAATGGAAAGCCACCCACTGCAGGAAAAGATCAAGTTCAAAACCATCTGAGGAAACGGAACCTGCACAAGTCCATGGGATCTGTTGAGGTGCATCCATGGGTCCCGAGAGAATTGGAACATGAAGTTGTCAAGCCACTATCCTTCATATTTGAGAAGTCCTGGCAGCCTAGTGAAGTTCCCATGGACTGGGAAAGACAAAACATAATCCCCATTTTTAAAAAGGGAAACAAGGAAGATCCAGGGAACTTCAGGCTGGTCAGTCTCACCTCTGTGCCTGGCAAGATCATGGAGTAGATCCTCCTGGAGACTATGCTAAGGTACATGGGAAATGAGGAGGTGATTGGTGACAACAAGCATGGCTTCACCAAGGGCAAATATTGCCTAACCACATGGTGGCCTTCTATGATGTGGTGGCCACATCGTGGTGGCCTTCTATGATGTGATTACAGCATAGGTGCATGAGGGAAGAGCAACTGATGTCATCTACCTGGACCTGTGCAAGACATTTGACACTATTCCGCACAACATCTTTGTCTCTAAGTTGGAGAGGCATGGACTAGACAGATGGACCAGCTGGTGTATAAGGAATTGGCTGGATGGTCACACTCAAAGAGTTACGATCAATGGCTCAATGTCTAAGTGGAGACCAGTGACAAGTGGCATCTGTCGGGAGTATTGGGACTGGCTCTGTTTAATATCTTTGTAGGTGATATGGACCATGGAATTGAGGGCACCCTCAACAAGTTTGCCAGTGTCACCAAGCTGTGTGGTTCAGCTGACATGCTGGAGAGAAGTGGTGCCATTCAGAGGGACCTTGACAGACTTGAGAGGTGGGCCTGTGAAAAACTTCTGAAATTCAACAAGGTCAAGTCCTGCACCTGGGTTGGGGCAAACCCAAGCACAAATACAGGCTGGACAGAGAACGAATCATGAGCAGCTATGAGAAGGACTTGGGGGTACTGATGGACAAGAATCACAACATGAGCCATTAATGTGTGCTCACAGCCCAGAATGCCAACAGTATCCTGGGCTGCATCAAGAGAAACATGGCCAGCAGGTCAAGGGAGGTGATTCTTCACATCTATTCCACTTTCATGAGACGGAACCTGCAGTACTCTATCCAGTTCTGGGGCTTCCAAAATAAGAAGGACATAGACCTACTGGAGTGAGTCCAGAGGGCCATGAGGATGATCAGAGGGCTGGAATACCTCCCCTATGAGGACAGCCTGAGAGAGTTGGGGCTGATCAACCTGGAGAAGAGAAGGCCTACAGGAAGGCTGAGGAGGGACTTTTTACAAGGGTAGGGAGTGACAGAACAATGGGTAATGGATTAAACTGGAAGAGGGTAGGTTTAGATTAGTTATTAGGAAAAAAGTCTTTCCTGTGATGGTGGTGAGATGCTGAAACAGATTGCCCAGAGAAGTTGTGAATGTCCCTTCCCTGGAAGTGCTCAAGGCCAGGTTGGTTGAGGCTTTGAGCAACCTGGTCTAGTGGAAGGTATCCCTGCCCATGGCAGAGGGGCTGGAACTAGATGATCTTTAAGGTCTCGTCTAAACCAAACCTTTCTATGATTCTGTGATTTTATGAGATAACTAAATAACTATTTACAATTTGTATTTGGTATACATGGGAAGGTTTTAGTCTGCGAGGGTGGCAGTGAGAATACCAAGGTCAAAGGGGAAAAATGAGAAAGTTCTCCACGGCATGGGATATATTTACTGTAGGCTATGGTTAGCCAGTACTAAAACAGATCTTTTCCCAACAGGATCTGCAGTTTGTGTGAGAATCCATGATGGACTAGATATTTTTTTCCTAAAGTATTTCAGCCTGTGGAGAGCCTACCCTGCAGTAGGGTAAAATTTTGAGGAGGAAGGAACAATAGAGAGGAGGTGTTACGGATTGACTGAAACTCTCATTTCCTGTCTCCCTTTCAACTCTAAGAGTGAGGAGAGAGGAATCAGAAGTGAAAGAATGAAATTGGGGTTAGGAATGAGAGGACAAAAGGTGTTATTTTAATTTTGTCTTTTTTCTTTTCCACTACCTAAATTAATAATTACATTTTTATTTTAATTGTGTACTGGGTCTGGCTGAGATGGAGTTAATTTTCCCCATAGCAGCCCTCAGAGTGCTGTGATTTGTATTAGTAGCTACAAAGGTGTTGATAACACACCAGTGTTTTGATTACTGCTGAGCAGCGCTCGTACAGCATCAAGGCTGGCTCTCCAACATTTCTGCCCCCACCAGTAGGCTCTGGGTGGGGAAAGTCTTGGGAGGGGACATAGCCATGACAAGTGACCCAAACTGACCAAAGGGATATTCCATACCATATGACGTCTGCTCGGAAATAAAGGAAGGAGAATGGAGGGGGAAGGGCGGGCATTCCCCATTTACAGTGTTTGTCCTCTGGAGTAACTGCTATGCATATACTGAAGCCCTGCTTCCTGGGAAGTGGCCAGACATCGCCTGCTGATGGGAAGTAGAGATTAAATATTTTGTTCTTTTTTTTGTTTGTTTGCTTCTGTGTGGACTCCTTTGCTTTTTTTCTATTAAACTGCATTGTCTCAACCCAGCAGTTGTTTTTTTGTTTGTTTGTTTGTTGTTTTTTTTTTCCCCCTGATCTTATTTTCTCCTCTCCCCATCCTGCTGAGAAGTGGGGTGATAGAGTGGCTTGGTGGGCATCTGGCATTCATCCAAGGTCAAACCACCGCAAATTGTCAGTAAATTGAATTAATTTTCCCTAAGTTGAATCTATTTTGCCTGCATCAGTAATTGGTAAGCATTATCCCTGTCTTTATTTCAATCCATGAGATTTTCCTTCTTGTTTGTCCTATTTTCCCCCTCTCTCCTGGTAAGAGAGGGCGCAAGCAAGCAGCTGGCTGAGCACTTGGCTGTTAGCTAAGGCTAACCCATCACAGTATTCCAAGGATTCCTGACACATTCTTGACTCTCAATCATTTAGCAATGGTATATCTATTAACACACACAAAAAAAAAACCCAAACCAAAACAAAACAAACTAACCAAGCCCAGACACAATACATCCTTTTGGAAGTTCATAACTATATAGTAATACATTATAAACATTCCAGTTTTCCCTTGGACATATAAACTGTCCTGCAAAGTGCAAAAAATATTGTAAATAAATTTAAATATGTTCTAGGTAATTGGAAAAAAATCAACTCAGAGAGACTTTATATAGTTTAGATAGTCTGGATAATTGTCTCTCAGAAGGTTTTGTCTATATTTATAAACTTCAGAGAAACTTCTACCCAATTTTTCCTCTTGCCTTTGTGTCCCACTTTCAGTTTTCAGTGTGTATAAATGAGATAGTGAAAAAAACCACTAGCAATAACACCAAAATGAATATTTTTTCTATCATTTTCCAGTTCTGATGCAGCTGAACTGATACATGTAAAATATATTTTGCTTTGGTCTGTCAGAGACATGCATCTGATTTGGAATGTTTCATCTATTTGTGTGTACAAAATGCAAATAACTTGCCTTTAACCTGTAAGAATAATAATACCTCATTAATATTGTTACCTCTGTGGTAAAAAAAACTATACTAATTTACAACCTAGGCAAATGTATTGAGTTTAACAATTTAATGGGATCATAATTTTTTTAGCAGCATGTTCATGCCACTGTATTTGAGATGGTGTCAGCATTCCCATTATAAATAATTTAAGAGTTTGTAACTCAGTAAGAAAAGAGCAGTAGTCCTGACACATTTTATATTAATTTGCTCAATGTGTCTTCAAGGCTCAAGGGAGCATATGACTTAACATTTTCCTCTAGGGTCTTTAGTAAAGAAACTAGACATTCAACTTTATCCAGACAATTTTAAAGGGTTCCTCAGAGCTACTTTGAATGTAAATTTTGTCTGAATGTGATGTAGTTACATGCCAGGATAGGATGATTTTGGGATGCATTCCAAGAACAGACACAGCAGTGACTACCACTATTTGTCAAATAATGAATGATAAGAATTATGTTACTTACTGCAGAGGAGAAGTGAGATGTCGTAAGAATGATAAGATATTTTTTGTTACCAGATTATCCAGGAATTCTGGGTGTGCGTTAGGAAGGAGAAAATGTATCATTCTAGGCCCCTTTCAAAAAAAAAACAAAACGAAACAAAACAAAAAACCAAAACACCACACTTAAACATTTATCTATTTGTATACCAGTGAACAGTCTTGCTGATTTCATATGAACTATTCATATGGCTAAAGCAGACACTTAAAAAGTTGCTGGATTGTTGCTGAGAAGGAGGCATACTTAGGAAGTAAAAGAGCAGTAATGAGGTTGAAGTGAGCTAATAATGTCTCTTAATTCAGTCATATCTCTACTATCATGCCTAATGTTTTTTTAGCATTCACTTCCATCTAACTTCAATCTTAAAGATTGTAACCAAAGTGGAAATAAAAATCAAAAGGAAGTGGAGAATGAAGGAAGTGGTCAAATAGCAAGCTGGGTTCACCCTGGTCTATTTTTAATAAAAGGAGTTAGGAACTAGAAATTCTTCTTTCTCTTTGTATTGGGTCTGGTTGATATGGAGTTAATTTTCTCCATAGCAGCCCTCAGAATGCTGTGTTTTTTATTAGTAGCTACAAAGGTGTTGCTAACACACCAGTGTTTTGGTTACTGACAAGCAGTACTCCCACAGAATAAATGCTGTCGCTCCAACATTTTCCCCCCACCAGTAGGCTGGGGGTGGGGAAGGTCTTGGGAGGGGACATAGCTGGGACAACTGACCCAAAGTGACCAAAGGGATATTCCATATTCCGTCATGCTCAGAAATAAAAGCAAGGAGAAGGGAGGGAGAAGGAAGGACATTCTTTATGTTTTTCCTCCAGGAACTGCAACGCGTGTGAAAACCCTGCTTCCCAGGAAGTGACCAAACATCACTTGCTGATGGGAAGTAGAGAATAAATATTTTGTTCTTTTGCTTCTGCATGCGCAGCTTTGCTTTGCTCCTATTAAACTGCCTTTTATCTTGACCCACGAGTTTGTTGGGTTTTTTTCCCGTCTTATTTTCTCCCCTCCCCATCCTGCTGAGGACAGGGGTGACAGAACGGCTTGGTGGGTACCTGGCATTCAGCCAAGGTCAACCCACCACACTCTTTAACTACTGTGGAACCTTCCTTAAATATAGAAGACTACTGCAGTCATCTGAAGTTTAGTAATATGAATCCTCTATTTGATCCTAAAGCACAATATTTTCATTCTCACTTTCATCAAAGTATAGGTGCTGCAGTAGGATTAATGGAGTTAAGATTAACATGAGAACTGGATGATAACTGTTGTGAAACAAAGGAGGAATGCTTTGCAGTGGATGAGTTACTGTTGGCCAAATGCTACATACCTCATGTAAAAAAAAACCCAAAACAGCAACAGCAAAATCCACACAAGAAAACCATTGACTGCATCACACTATTTCTGGTCTTTGTCTTTTTTTTTTTTTTTTTTTTTTTTTTTTTTTTTTTGCCTTGCCTTGCCTTTTCAATGACAGTGATTACAAAAAAATTATGTATATAGTGTTCTAAAAAAGCAGCAAACACTTTAAGTAACCCTGACATGAGCTAAATACTAGGCAAAAACAAAACAAATCAAAAGACAGACTGATAGTGGGCATACCTGAACATTCAAAAAACCTAAGTGATTACCACATTGTTCTATGTATTTTTACAAGATGTTTAATTTTAGCAAATATCAGAGGTTGGGTTTTCTGTTCAGTTGGTTTAGGGGTTTTTGTCCTTGCCTAAAGAGGCATAGGAAAAATAATTTTTAAATCACCCCTCATTTTGTATTAAAACACAGTTTTGTCTACTTGGTATGTCCATATCACTTGAAGTGCTATTGTATCTAAACATTCAAATTATTCCAATCCCTTGAAATCAGCATGAACAGATGGAAGGTTTTAATTTGATGAAGAGCTCATTAGGAACCCTCAGAAAAGCTTTTGAATTGCCTAAATATTTGAAAAGACCCTGTCAGATTTTAAAGTTCCACGTTCTCTTGCACATGGGGTAGGTGAACCACCTGAGGAGCTAAAGAGGCTGATACTCCTTGGAGAGGAAAAAGCCTATAAGATATTGTTTAACTCTGCTGCAACTAACAGAAAAGAACTTTTGAAACTATGGGTTGTGGAGCAGCTTTCAGCTTTTTGTGGAGACTGCCTGATGAGGTTCTTCAGGACTACCCATATGGTATATTGGGATGCTCTCCCACAACATCCTATCAAGCTTTCAGAAATAGCTGAGGAAGCTGCATTATGTTTTGATTTTGTATTTTGTTTGACTGTAGTGTTCAGCCTCTGAAATTCTACCCTCTATGGATTTTGAAAATCTCTAACCATATTTCTTGTTTGTCAACTAATCATTCAGGCCAGGGTTTTAATTCAACACTTTGCTCTGGTACATTAGAAACATTCCTTTGATTGAAATGTATGTCATTTCTAATCATAGTACACAAAGCTGTGATTTAAGTATCTATTCCCCATATAGGGAGATTACACCACTCAAATGTTGTTAATTTACTCAGTGCACAGATTGCTTTAAAACATGGAATGCAGATTTTAATACTATTCCATTTAACTTGACAGATATTTCCGAAGGAACTTTACCTATTCTGCACAAACTCATGGGACATAGCTTTCTCTGTCTCAGGAAGAATGTTCCCATCTATTCCTGACTTTGGGAGCACAGCAGCTAATTTGTAATGGTGCTCTTTGCTTCTAACCTGACCTTGATCACTACTCTTGAGCCATAAATCTCTAGAGTAGATTTGAAGAACATTCCCCTGAGAGGACTATAAAACTGATAGAATGAAGATGTCTGGCATGTGAAGACTGCATGGAAAAACAAAGAAGCAAACAAACAAAAAACCCATCAACAATTTTAAAACAAAAAATATAGATTTAATCAGTAGATGGCAGTAAGAGCTAGCAAGAAGCTTGAAGGCTAGACTCAGACCTTTTGCACATTAATCATACATACAGCAAAGTCCACAAAGTACAAGCTGACAAAGACCTTGCTTTGCCACAATCAATCTTTATTCACCACTGGATTACAGTAGTTAGATATACTTGATTGCCTCGGTTCCAGGATAAAGCTTATAAATAACTATATATGTAACCAGCTTAAATTTTTGCCATTGTATTTTTTATTTTGTTTTTATTTTAAACTGAGTTTGCGGTGCATTTGGTTTATTCTTAGCTTTGCTATATGACCACCCAGTCCATCTGTCACCTTGACGGTGAAGCTTTAATTTTAATGTTTAGCTCTGTAAATGTTTAAAACGTCATTCTATTATTTACAAAAGGAAGTATACTGCTAATAGACTGTAGTTGAATGAGGACTGTCTCAGTTTGCTTGTCTTTATTCCAAGACTTTTACTGCTGTGTGTGTTTTAAGCTGAAATGCACCAGAATAGTGGAGTAAATGCTGCATTGTACTGCAGGATCCATTTTAGACAGCTCTATTCTCTAGTCTCCTTTTCTTTTTCAAGAAGTCACAATGTACAAAGGGTATTATCTTTGTTCGCTTTGGAAAGTAAGCAATGCAAATATTTCCTAGCATGCACTCAGCAACAGGAACTATATACGTACACTCAAAATAAAAAGAAAAAGCAAAAATTGGATAATGATGTGGATTTAGTTTCTATTTCACTATATAATGAAGTACCTAATTTAGAAATGTATATTTACGTCTGTGGAATTTTGCAGATTTTTTAAATGCTTTGTTTATATAAAATATGAACTCTGTGCTATATTTTTCAATTTGACTCTATTTGTGCAACCTATATATTTGTGTAGTTGTCAGTCCCATTGTGTTTTATTATTTAACTTAACAGCCCTTTCTCCATGAAAGAAAATTCTATTATTTTCCTGTTTCTCATTCTGTAGTGCAAATGTGAAAAAAAATTGTAATGATCCTAAAATTTCTTGCCAAGTAAAAATATTTTCACAACATAACACTTAAATAACACTATATAAGGTTTAAAAAAAATAGAGAAATTACTAAAATTCCAAATGAAAGGGAAATTACTTGTAGCATTTAGTTATTAATACAGAGGTTGATGTGGAGTACAAGATAGAAGAAAATGATCTTGGACAGAAGATCTGTCATGCTAAAGCATGGTTTTTGTAGGAAGTGAGTAGGGTCAGAGGTGCACACACACATAGTGTATATGAATGTAATCACAGCTATTGACAGGATAATTACTTTCTATTACTTTTTCAACATTAAGAACCACTACAAAGCCTCTGAGTAGCTTCATTTGCTGTTGGATGCTTGCTTTAAGAAATGCAGCTGCCACAGTTCAAATGTAGATACCACATTTCAGGTAGGTTACTTAACAGAAAGAGTGCAACTCAATAAGTGTTCCCCCAGGGCACACTGATGTTTTATACTCTACTGAAATCTGTTGAAGTGTGCCACACTAGAGTAGAAAGAAAACAACAGGTGGTGATTTCAAATTTCCCAGGTGAGGACTGCAATCAGTTGATCAAAGTGCAATTGCTTTTTACTCTGGGGTAAATACAAATATCCATGGATTGTTCTTTGTGGTCATGTTTCACTGGTGTCCAGCTAGCTTCTGACATCACCAGCTTAAGCTACATCTCCTTTACAGGTGGATAATTTTATCGCTTTGCCAAGGATATTTACATAAGTCACAGCATCCTGTGCCTGCTTTGGCTGTAGAAGAGTTATCTGTTTTAACTCTGAGAAATAAATGTATTTTACTGAGAACTTCTCCATTCTAACATTTTTTGCATTGTTTGGTTTTCTTTATTCTTTTATATATCCCATTCTCATTAAAGCTAAAAATATCATTCCTTAAAAAAAAAAAAAAAAACCCTTGCTAATCAAGTGCCGAAGAATGCACAATAGATTTTAGTAAAAGCTGAGATTTATTTATTGCAAGTATAAAACATTTGAGTAGCCTGTAATTTAATCTTTCTTTTTTTCTTCTTTATCAAGTGATTTGTAGGCTGTAAAAAGCTCCATTGATTTTCCTGATTAATACAGTACAATATTACCTTTAGTTCCCTATCAGCATGAAGGTTATAAAAACATAGTAGCACTCATGACATAGACAATATCTCAAACAGAAGACAAGAATGCTGAATACGTATAGTATTTTTTTGACAAAACTGTTGATCTAGGGCTGAAAAGGAGGCATGAGATACCATCATGATGTTAACACTTTGTGGGAAGACATTGGAATTTTTGTACTCTTTTTTTTTTTTTTTTTTTTTTTTTTTTTTAACACTGTGAGAATGTTTGGAGCCTAAAAATCTTAAAAAAAAAAAAAAAGTCTGAATTTCACTAGTATCTCTCTTTAATTCATGTTCACAGCTTGAAACTAGTTGGAATTCTGAAGGTCAGCAGGTCAGAGTGCACTTCGTTAAGTTTATATGATAAAAATAATTACTATGATCAAAGTCTATTCCACTTTGTTCATTCAGAATGTAATCAGATAAATGTGGGCTTAACAGCTTCTCTGTTTAAGACCAAATTCAGAAGGCTGATATGAGCTCTGCTAGTACCTTGTAGGTATGGAGATATTTAAAAGCGCCTTCCTCTCCATTGCAGGTTTTATATGGAAACATAATGTACTAATATCTGCTTTGGGAAAGAGGTGTTTATAACGTTAATTCACCTATCATTAGTATCACAACTTTGGAGCTAATGGTAAAATGATGTAACAGGGTAATGGTGTCTGAAAATGAACAACATAAATAAGGATTAGCAGTTCAAGCAATACCAATACTTTTTAAAAAAATAGGAAAGTAGGAGACAGGTAATGTGAATCTGACAAACCCTCTTGATTATTTGGCAATGAAGTAAAATAGAGGAAAAGAGAGAACTGGAGATACAAAAAGGATATTGGGAAGAAACACAGCACTGACTATATAAAAATATTGATGTAGCACTCCAAATTAAGGAATTAACCTCAATGTTCCTCTTTATGTCAATAAATTGATATTTAAAACAGTCTGTCCACTATGAAAAAAGCAGGATTTTTTACAAAGGTTCCAGTATCAGCAGTATTAAATTAAACAATTATTTTTTTTAAAAAGAAAAGATTTGAAGCTTTGCTAGTCCTTCAGAGAGAAATATAAACCCATTTTATTAAACAGATCCATGCAAGACAGTGATCTTATACTTACTGGTCTGCAATACTGTCACGTGTTCTAATTGACAGTCCTTTATATACACAGTTTTTTGTGTTGACTGCCATTCAAAAGGTAGGTAGCTGAAAATATCTTTCTCCAGCTGTCTGCCAGTGTACTCATCCATCATTTGCAAAATATACTGTCTTCACTCTAAACAGCATATTTCAATGTAAAGGTATATTGAAATTGCTGTAAATTATTAGATTTTTACAAGACTTAGAGTGATAAGACACTGTACTTTGAAACTAATTATTCTTGTTTGTGGATATCATTGTATTCTGTGAATCAATAGGCTGACTGTTTGCAAAACCAGTTCACTGTTGAATGATGTGCTCTGTCATCCAGGACAGTATGGCCTATGTATGGTAGATAAATGGATAATAAAGCGGGTGGTAAACTGAATTCAGCGGTGCAAGTCCAGCTGGCAGCCAGCTGCTAGTGATGTTTCTCAGGGTTCAATAACAGAATGTGTGCCATTGAGCAGCTTTGTTAACATCTTCAATGAAAAGACAGCACGCACCCTCAATGAGCTTGCTGAAGATACCGAGCTGGGTGGAGCTGCTGATACACTGAAGTACAGGGCTGCTACGCAGGGTGACCTGAACAAGCTGGAGAAATGGACCAATAGAATGATCCTGAAGAATGCCAAAGGTAAATGCAAAGTCCTGCACCAGAGAAGGAAGAACCCCATGTGACAGTGTAGGCTGGGTACTGACTGTCTGGAAAGCCACTTTTCTGAAAAACACCTGGGCTCAACAACAAGTCGAATGAATCAGTGGTGTGCCCTTGCAGTAAAGGTGGCCTGCCGCACCATGGGTAGAATTAGTAAGAATGCATCCAGCAGGTCAGAAGGTGTCATAACTCCCTTACAGAACTTGTGATATTCTATCTGGAGTGAAAATTCTGCCTTTGGGCTCCCTATCCCAAGAAAGACATTGGTATACTGGAGGGAGTACAGCAGGAGGCCACAAGATCAGGAGCTGGAGTACATGCTGTACAAGAAGATAAAGAAACTTTATTTGCTCAACCTTAAAAGAAAGAGCTAAGAGGGAGATCTTATTATTGTCTTCAAACACCTGATGATAGTGTGTGAAGAAGAGACAAACTTTTCTCAGAGCCTCACAGCAGAAGAATGGGAGGCAATAGACACAAGTAGGAGCATGGAAAATACTGAGTGTTTAAAAAAAGGGAGGGGTCCTATGACAGTGATTAAACACTGACCCGTGTTGCTAGAGAAAGTGTAGAATATCCATCCTTGGGAGATACTCAGAATTTGACTAGAAAATGTCCTAAAAAATGTGTTTTAACTGTACTTACTTTGAGCAGGAGCTTAAAATAGATGTGTTCTGGAGATGCCTTTTGAGTTTTAGGGAGTTAAACTTTGCATTCACTGGTTCTGCATATGAAAACTTGGGATGGTCGGAAAAGGGAGATATTTCTTCTCCTCTGATCATTGTGAAGATGGTGAGAAGTTGTTTTCAGAAACGGGGTTTTATAAAAACCAGGAGCTCATTTTACCAAAAAAGTGCTAACTGTTGCTGTGAACAGGAAACAGTTTCTGCTGTGCTGAGACAACTTATGTACAAGCTATAACTGACTCAGTGGGGCATAGGATATTTTGGTCTTGCTTTAAGTTTCATTTAAAGAGTTACCTGTGAAAAATCATATTTTTTCTACGTATTACCAAAATGTATTCTTAAATCATTTCAATGAAACTCTTGGCTTCTGTATTCACTGCAAGTATTCTGAGGGCATGACCGTCTTGCATAAAACAGTATCATGTCTACACAACTGTCCTGCTGTTTGAGGTGCTAGCTTCAGTAACAACCAGTCTGCACAGCACTTCATTAGACAGATATGTTCTAAAGAAAGTCATTTAATCTAGTTGATGTCTGAAGATATGGAGCATGTGCTATCTGAACTGACTCCTTGGGAAATGTACTCACAAAATAACTTTTTAACCCTTTCTTTTTTTTTTTTTTTCTTTTTAAAAATTTTTCTTCCTCCTGATATCACAATCCCACAAAAATGTATAAATTATCTATATGAGTTACAAGTCATACAACCGCAAAAAAAAAAAACAAAACCTAGAGTGGGGAGAGTTGGAAAAGCTTATAATTATTGATAAAATACTCCTACCTAGAATGTGAATTGAGTGAACAGATGCAAAATATAAGAGTGAAATGTTTTACTAATTGTTTCTGAAAGTTCAATCCACATACAAATCAATATGTTTTTATTTTGAAGAAATTTTCACTCATTTATTAAGGGTTCAGAACAAAGAAGATCCGTCCAATGCATTTTATTATCTATTTTTATTTTATTTAAAAAGGATAAAAAATCACTTAATCACTTTCTATTAAAAAAATCAATTTATGGTTTCAAAATATATATTTAAAAAAATAACATATACTGTAATGGAGGACGTTCCTTCATGCACGTTCAGCAGAAATCTTTAAATCTACATTAATATTTTTACATCATGGAACAAATTAATTTTCCGTTTGAAATTCTTTCTTGTTGGAGCTCAAAACGTGGTTTTATCTTATCAATTTTATAGTTCAGACATTGAAATTCTAATCATATTTGTATCTTTATTTGAGATTAGTTTACAGGGAAAATGTTTAGTAATATGGCCAATTTTGGATTAAAACATACATGATGCATTTTTAAGTGGCCTTGTTTCTATGGCAATGGACTAGCAGATTATCAGGGAAATAAAAAGTAAAGTTCAATAAAACAAATAAAAAACACCTTCATATAGAGAACTTTTTCCTTTGGTCATTTAATCTTAATTTTATAAATTATTTTCTTAAGCAGGACAAGTTTTTACATTATTTTTAGTAGGCTGTTTTTGAAACAGAAACTGTTTTAATTAAAAATAATTCTAAAATGAAACAGTCATAACTGTCTTTGCAATTTTAAAACTATCACCAAAACTGGGTCATGCCTTTAGTGACATAGTCTTGGATGGTATAGGTATTCAACTTTTAATCCTTATCTTAGAATTGGCAAGAATAGTAAAGCCAGGCTGAGTATGGAAGAGATCACCAATTTATAAAGTATTTCTGGTGTGTTTGAAAAGAGAGTATAAACCATGCCTTAGTATTCTAGAAAGAGAATTTACCTGCTTATCTCCATTTACTATAATTTTATGGTTTCTATGTTTATCTGTGATGATTTCAGTGCTTGCCATTCCATTCTGTAAGGCCTTTGATACAGTCCTCCACAATATTATTAACTGTAAATAGAAGAGATAGGGGTTTAATGGACAGACTGTTACATGGTTAAACAATCAGCTGGGTGGCTGTGTCCATAGAGTTGTTGTCAATGCCTCAGTGTCAAAGTAAAAACCAATAATAAATACTGTCCCTCAGGGGTCTGTACAGGGAACAGTATCATTTAAAGTCTTTGTCAGTGACACAGACAGTGGGGTTGAGTGCACCCTCAGCAAGTTTTCAGATGATACCAGCTGAACAGCTTGAGGGGTAGACTCATGCAAACCTCATGAAGTTCAACAAGGCCAAGTGCAAGATCCTGCACCTGGGTCAGGGCAATCACTAGTATCAATGCAGACTGGAGGAATTATTTTTTATTTATTTATTTATTTTTGGAAAGGGAATACCTAAGTACAACTTGTTACTTCATTAGAAAGGACATTTTTTTGATTATTTAATTTAAGCTTCTGCTTTGAGCAGTACTAATTATCCATTGAATAAATGGAATGGAATGGAATGGAATGGAATGGAATGGAATGAAATTGAATATTTTCAGATTGAAGGGACCTAAAACAATCATCTAGTCCAAAATCCTGACCAATTCAGGGTTATTAAAGCATGTTATTAAGGATATTGTATAAATGCCTCTTAAACACTGACAGACTTGGGGCATCGACCACCTCTCTAGGAAGCCTGTTCCAGTGTTTGACCACCGTGTCAGTAAAGACCTTCCTTGTGTCTAATCTAAACCTCCCCTGACACAGTCTTGAAACATTCTCATAAGTCCTGTCACTGAATCTCAGGCAGAAGAGATCTGCACCTCCCTCTCCACTTCCCCTACTCAGGAAGCTGAAGAGAGGAATGACGTCACCCCTCAGCCTCCTCTTCTCCAAACTAGACAAGCCCAAAATCTTTAGTTGCTCCTCATAGGAAATTCCTTCAAGCCCTTTCACCAGCTTCGTTGTCCTCCTTTGGATGCATTCAAGGACCTTCGTATCTTTCTTAAACTGTGGGGCCCAGAACTGCACACAGTACTCAAGGTGGGGCTGCACCAATGCTGAATACAGTGAGATAATCACCTCTTTTGACCACCTGGTTATGTCGTGTTTGATGCATCCCAGACTGTGGTTTGCCCTCTTGGCTGCCAGGGCATACTGCTGACTCATATTGAACCCTGATGCCTTTCCTCAGGGCTGTTCTCCAGCTGCTTCTCTCCCAGTTTATACTCTTGCACAGAATTACTCCATCCCAGGTGCAGAATCTAGCAGCTGGAGTTGTTCAGTTTCATCCCATTAATCACTGCCCAATGTTTCAATCTATCTAGCTCCCTGTGCAAGGCCTCCTGTCCCTCAAGAAAGTCAACAGCGCCTCTCAGTTTGGTATTATCAAGAAACTTGTTAATGGTGCATTCAACAGGATCCCAGGGAGATTCAGTGCATTCAGATCTTTAATAAATACATTGAAAAGAACTGGCACAAGAATTTAACCCTGAGGAACACCACTTGTGACTGGTCACCAGCCACATGTATCCCCATTCACTGCAACTCTGAGCTCTGCCCTTCAGCCAGTTCTTCACCCAGCGCACTATGTACCTGCTCATTCCACAGTTGGACAACGTGTCCAAAGGGATGCTGTGAGAGACAGTATCAAAAGCATTACTAAAATCCAGGAAAACTGAACCTACCGCCTTCGCTTCATCCATTAGACGGGTGACCTTATCATAGAAGGATACCAGATCCGTTAAACAGGACTTTCTCTTTGTGAACCCATGTTGACTGTGCATGATGTTTGCATTATTCTTTAAATACCTTTCAACAGCAATCAGTATAAACTTCTCCAAATTTTTTTCCAGGAACAGATTAGGCTAACAGGTCTGCAGTTCCCTGGGTCTTCCCTCACTCCTTTCTTGTAGATTAGAACAACACTGGATAGCTTGCAGTCAGAAGGGACCTCCCCAGACTCCCAAGATCCTTGAAATCCTGCGATAGCATCTACTAGTTCCTTCAGAACTCTGGGATGAATCCCATCAGGACTCCTTTCTTGTAGATTAGAACAACACTGGATAGCTTGCAGTCAGAAGGGACCTCCCCAGACTCCCAAGATCCTTGAAATCCTGCGATAGCATCTACTAGTTCCTTCAGAACTCTGGGATGAATCCCATCAGGACACATGGACTTGTGAGTATTCAGGTGATACAACTGGTCAATTTCAATGTCCACAAATAGAAAGTCATTGTTCCCACACTTGTGGTCCTCTGACTCAGGGGATTGGGCAGCCCAAGGTATTATTAAAGACTGAGGTATTTATTATTAAAGACTGAGGTAAAAAAAGCATTGAATGCCTCTGCTTTTTCTTCATCCCTATTAGTCAGATCACCATCTTCAACAAGTATTAGTCCAATGTTTCCTTTAGACCTCTTCTTGCTATTAACGAACTTTAAAAAGCCCTTCTTGTTATCTAACACAACACTGGTCAATTTAAACTCTAATTGAGTTTTGGCATTTTGTGTTTTCTCCCTGCATATATGAACCACAGCTCTGTAATCTTCCTGTGAAGGCTGACTTCGCTTCCAGTGATCATACAATTTCATTTTCCTCTTGAGCTCCACGAGTAGTTCCCTATTCAGCCAAGCTGGTGTACTGCCCCATGTGCTTGACTTACGGCACAATGGAATTGCCTGCTTCTGTGCTTCTAAAAGATGGTTCTTAAAAATTGACCAGCACTCGTGGACTCCTAAGCCCTCTAAAGCAGATTCCTAGGGTACTCTGCTAAATAGCTCCCTGAACAGCTTAGAGTTTGCTCTCCTGAATTCCAGGGCAGCAACTCTGATATCCTTTTTTCTTATTATATTGAAAATTTTAAACTCAATGATTTCATTATCACTGTGGCCAAGACAGCCACCTACCCTCACATCCTTATGAGTCCTTTTCTGTTCACAAACAGCAAGACTAGGAGGACATCTTTCCTAGTTGTGACAACGGCTTGCGACAAGAAGTTATCTCCTACATACTTCATTAACTTCCAAGACCTGCTTGTCACAGCAGTATGATATTCCTGGTTTAAGTCTGGGAATTCGAAATCCCTCCAGATAAGTAAGATACTGAAAAATTTAGAGTTGGAATTGAAGGACTTTGGAAAGATAGCCAACTTTCTTATTATTTTAACCTTTTTTTTTTACCATTGATCATGTTTTTGGACACTTATTTGCCTAATTTTCGTTCTTCTGTACATTGCATCTTATTTTAGATTTACATTTCTTAGAGGTTTTAGCTAGTTCTTTCAACTATTACCATTAGTCAACACAGTGTGAATGTCTGTGCTAAGGGATAATGTTGCACAGCTTCCCAGTCAGATCAATCCTGCTTTTGTCCATATTAGTTTGGAAAATCTCTAAGGAGAGATAAAGTTTTTCTATAAAACACCCTGTAGCCTGTTGTTGTTGTCGGAGCAAACATTTCTAATGCAATAGAGGGAGATGAGACTTAAGATTTGGTGTTTAACTGAAAGATACAATCAAGATAATTTGGAGTGTGAACACAAACTACAAGATATATTTGGAGCAGCAGCTTACATTGCAGGGAAAATGTTGTCCTTTTAATGCAATATATGCTGATACCATGAGGAAATAAATCCTATCTTGTTACAAAAAAAAAAAAAAAAAAAAAAGTGCTGTACATTCCAAATAAAGCATATACAAGGCTGGGGGATACACCCTTGTAATCAACTAGATCTTAATTTCACTCTCAAGCTCTTACAGCTTTCAAGGGCAAGATACCACTCATCACATCCAAGAGAGGGAAAAAAAAAAAAAAAAAAGAAGGAAAAGATAAACACACGAAGATAAACACATGTGCAAGCTAAATGCCTCTTCCACTAAACACGTGGGCATTTTGCATATACCTTATGTATTTCATTGCAATAACCTTTGCATAAAACACAGAAAATCTGCAGGGAGAAGAAACCTAGCATTCCCTATTATAGAGCCACACCACTTGTCTTTCCCCTCCTTCCTTTCCTTCTTCTGTCTCCTCCCCCCTTTAAGTCCCTTTCTATATGACATTATCTTTGTTAGCAATATTCTGATTTTATCCTCTCAGATTGAGACATGTTTTCAGTCTGAAATTTTCCCCCTCCTCAACATGACGGGAGTGGGAAAATAAGATGAAAAAGCTTTAAGGTTATGATAAAGACTGGGAGATCACTCATTACAATTAGAGACAAAGCAAATTTGACTTGGGGAAGATTAATTTAATTTATTATCAATTATAAATTAAGATAGATTTGAGTAATGAGAAACAAAGACAAAAATTAAAACCACACCTTTCCTCCAGACACACTTTATTCAGGCTCAGTTAGACTCTTTCATTCCTCACTCCTTTACCTCTTCCCTCCTCCTCACTGCGTAGCACAAGAGGGATGGGGATCTAGGGGTTGCTGTCGGTTAATAATTGTCCATTTCTGCTGTTCATTCTTCCTTGCACTTTTTTTCCATTCCAGTGTGGGTGCTCTCCACAGGCTACAGTCATTGAAGAATTCCTCCAGTGTAGGTCTTTCCATGAGCTGCAGTCCTTCAGAATGAATCTGTTCTAACATGAGTTCTCCATGGGCTGCAACTCCTTCAGGAAACCTCTACCTGCTCCATTGTGAGATCCTCCACAGGATGCAGTGTGGATATCTGCTCTAGTCTGGTCCTCTCCATGGGCTGCAGGGAAATACTGGCTCCGCTATGTTCTCTTACATAAGCTGCAAGGGAATCTCTGCTGTTGTACCTGAAGCACCTCCTCCCTGTCCATCTCTAATCTTGCCATTTCTCACACTGTTTTCCTCACTCCTCAGTGCTGTGAGGCATTTTGCCTTTACTTATCTACATTTTCCCAGAGACACCACTGTCTTGGCTGAGCAGCTCAGCTGTGCTGTGCAGTGCGTCTGTTGAAGCCAT
>NW_010322453.1:0-27784 GCF_000700745.2 Antrostomus carolinensis
GAAGGCCGGGCCAGGCCGAGCCGAGCTGCAGCCCTCACGACGGCCCGAAGCCCTTGCCATGCCACACCCGCAGCGCCCCACCGCTTCCCCAGCAAACCAGTGCCCTCCACCCTTCCCAGTCGCTTTTCCAGATCTCCAGAGCGGCCATCAGACCCGAGTGGCCGTAACACCAGAATACGTGGAATAACGATCTCTGTAGAGTTTGCTAAGAATGACTGGCCAGGCCTAGAAACAAATTAAGCAATTTGCAATCCTTTCTCCATATCCTTTAGACAGTTCTTGTACTTGGACACGAGGCACATCCGTACTTGGCCCATGGTTTCCACCTAATCACCACCTGCAGGTGGTATTGCCATTGTTCCTGTTCCTGGGGTGTCTCTGTGGGATTTACAGGAAATGTTATAAAGTCCTGCCTTGAAAAAACTGAAGCCCCGTCCTGTGCAGCGAGGTATTCAGTCAAGCCTTGCACTCTCTTGCCAAAGCCGGCAGATCCTGACATCAGATGACAGAGGAGATGGGCCCTTAAAACTGAAGAGAAGTTGCTTTTCCTTTTTATGGCATTAAAGAAAAAAGTGTCCGCAGAAAATTGCAGAGAGATATCATACAGCTGCGTCTACAAGCTGAGAGAATGGTCTTTGCACCAGCAGTCTGAAAGAGATGCAATTGGGACAATGTTCTTCAGACTGAAGAGAAGTTTGTTACGATCGTTAAGACCAAAATGAAGAATGTCTGTCCAAGATTTTTTCCTGTGTGGATTAACACGAAAAGCCAAATGATAATGATGTCATGCGGAAAGAATGACAAGATGTATCTATAACCTGATTGTGGGGGTCTAAGGAAATACCCAGGTCCACGAGGGTACTGTTGTTCCTGAGGCACGCTCATGCAGCCATTCGGTGAGATCAGGGAAGAAATGGCAGGGAGAGCTGTCTAGGGGATCTTGAAAGCTCCACTCAACTGCCCTCATGTTACACAATGTCAGAAAAAAGAGGATACAAAATTAATTGGAATAAAAGCATAGCAGGTTTCCTGGCTACTATCATTGTAAATTACATATGAGGAATTTTCCTATAAACGCCAGTCTTGATGAGACAGGATATTTTGGTGGATGGACCTAGGTCTGCAAATAAAAAAATCTTGATTGCTGTTTTCAATAGCTTACTTCATGGCTGGCCAGGTCATTAAATTCTTTTCTATGTGACCATTTTCCCCATGTGCCTGAGATACTGCTGGCTAGGCATCTTTGTGTTATAGTTAAGATGCTAAATGAAGTGCTAATTGTTATTATACTTTGACGTCATTACTGTGGAATATACAGCCAACTCCTTATTGTTCTGTATAAAGGGCAGTTCGGGACTGTGCAAATAAGGGATAAAAAAAGGATAGATGATACACTGGAGGAAGAGCCGTGGAAGGAGGGCAGAGCTAATCAGCTCCATTAAGTTAGTGCAGAGTTGCTTCGTATCACTCCAGAGTTTCTGAATTGATTATAAGGCTGAATGCGGTTTTGGACCCGAGTGGACCCCATGCATCCAAATGCATCAAAGCAAATAAACCTTCTGAAAACACTGAGACGTACAATACAGAGACAACAGCAGTTATTTGCTTCCCAGTCCACCCAGTCCCTGGGGTTTCTGGCACCTGCTCCAGTTGTCTTTTGGACATTAATATTAAGACTGTTTGCTCAAAAGGTGCCAAACTAGTTACCAAACTGGAATCTTCAGTCCCCTTTTCCTCTCCAAAATACTGCAGCGCCAGCAACAGTTGACACTTCTTCATGGTGTCCTTGAAAGGGATCATCTTTTGAGGAACGAAGGAAGCATTAATGCTAAATCATTTCTTGCTTGTGCTTCATTGAAATTTAAAATAAAATTTACCTCTGACTTTAGTGAGAGAGAATTTAGGCAGTGAATCCTTGTCTTTTCCACAAAGAGTGCCAGCTGTGATACTTAGGACTGTACTTTCTGTGGTGTGGACTGGAGCCGACTAGGAACGGGACTGTGACAATCAAGTGATTTTGCATATGCCACAAAAAGCCTTTAGATAATCATAATCTGGATCAAATTAGAACCAAAAATCTACTGGAAAAAGATCACATGGGACATCAGCAATCCCCTGAGCCAGCTGCATTCCTAAATAGTTTAGTTTATTATAAAAATCTACCTCTCTATTGCAAAAAAAAATTTAAAAAATTAAACAATGCTATGTGCCACATATGAAAATGCCTACATTTGTGCTCCTCCTCCCATTTCTGTGCCAGAAATTAACTAATCAAATACTCTCTTAACCACGGCTATGTCGACATCAATCAATGGTGCTGTGGAACAAACAAAGATATTGTGGCACAAGAAGTTCTTTAGCAGAATTGGAATGGCAGCTGTACAAAAAATGAGGGTGAATCAATGATTCCTAAATGGAAAAAGTCAAAATTAGTAGGGGGAAGAAAAATATTTTTGTACTTCCAAAAGGGCATTATAAACAAAGGAGAAAAAAAAAGGCAAAAGTTCAAATCAGAATAAATGGAGCAGACAGGGATTTCACAAGCCTTTGTTGATTTTATGCATGTTTCTTAAATAGAAAAATCTCAAAAAAACCCTGATTTCTTAAGTTTTGTTCAACTTGTAAAGAAACAGATTTTGGTATTTTTGTACACATCAAATAGTGATATAATTACGTGAATCATAAGTTACATTGTTAGAGACTCAGCTATTTCCCAAGTTTCCAACTTGCAGTCAAGACATGGCTAATGTGTGTATTCAGGCCCAAGAACTAGAAAACACACCGGGTTCCACAGCTGAGACATTAACATTCATGTGACACTTTTTTTTCCCCACTGTCTTTTCTGGAATATGGTTCTGTATGGTTCTGTGTACTACTCACTCCGAAGTCCTCCAGTCCTGAAACAGATACACTGCTTATTTTAGCAGCAGGAAAACCTTGTTTAGATACACTGGATTTTTGAACAAGTTAAACTCTCTATATGTGTCATTCTTACCTAAAAGTTTAACTTAGACAAGTCTAACTTCATCATTCACTGCCAGAAATGTTCTACATTATCATCTGATTTCTTAGTAAAGACCAAAAACACACCCACAGCAACACCTCCTTCCAGTCCCTGTTCCTTGCTCAAAGGCCTTAAAATGATGCCAGGATTCTTCTGTCTTTTGTGTTTTTAAATGTTATGTAGCCTGTCTGCAACAGAAATAAAGTCATCAAGGATAATGTTTTTATACTGTTCCATTACTCCTCTGTATTTGTGTAGAGGTGCCTTACTCTCAGAAAGCTTTTGTATCCCTCATCCTTGTTTTTCCAGGAACCTGTGGAGTTAAACCTCCTCTACAGTCAAATTCTCCAATCTGCAGTTCAAGCAGTCAACACATAAAGTTGCTACATGTAGTTCAGCCTCTACAGTCCCATCTCAGCAACTGACAGCCCATCACATGTAGGCTACAAGCATTCCTACCCTGGGTTCAGCTCAAGAAAGAGCCCAAGGTAAGAACAACATGGGAGCAGAGTTCCTCCTTTTGAAAATGAAAGCAAGGACCACAACACAGGGACAAAAGGGCAAGCTTTTCACACTGCTTTTCAAAGCACAGTTTGGTTGATGTGCTGTGACATGGTTTAGTTTTACACAAGGTGAAATTCTCTAACTCCAAACATCATCTGCTGTATGGAAGGTATCGTATGGCAGACAGTGGCTGCATGACCTGCCCAGCTGTCCTGGTGAATCTGTACACACAAGCACCTGGTACTTTTGCCAGTACTCTCCACCTTGATCATGGGTGCGTTACAGTAAGTCTATGCAGAAGATTGATGGGTACCCTTCAGTAGTCCAAAGTCATTGAAACCAGGAGTGTACTTCATACCTTAGTAGGGTTTAGACCAGAATTTTTGTTGGCTGCTATTTTTCCTAGATGTGAGTAATGATCGTCTGACCTCCAGGAAAGCAGAAAGTGGACAACTGCTGCTGTTCATACAGCTATAATTTTGTTAAAGGAATTAATTCTCACAGAAAATGACAAACCAACTTACTCGTGGGTGTAAAACAGTGGCTGTGAGGGGGGAAAGCCTCCTTCAAATAGATTGGACTCACTCTCCACAGGCACAACATTTGGCCCCTTCCTTGAGTAGGTTCAACATGCTTGCTCTGGGCAGCTCTTGGCTCAGTGTGCTCCTCTCAGAGGAGCAAGCTGCGTAGAGAAGAGAAGAGGCCTCGCTCAGGTTAGGGACTGCACCCTGACAGAGTGACACCTAAAAATTTGCAGCTGTAGGATTTAACCTAGAGACATCTGTGCCCTTTATTCGATTTACCCAGTACAATATGGAGCTCATTCTGACATAAAGACTGGCCCAGGTTATGCGTAAAGTGCTACTTTTGTGATTGTTTCCTGTGGCAAGGTTTTAGACTTTTTCTCATAGGTTTCTGAACTGCTAATTTTACTCTGTTTTAATTCATGTTGAGGTGGTAACATGGTAAGTGTTTCGAGATGTTGGCAAGTTTTCCTTTCTGGGTCTGAAATGACAGTCTAGAAGGAGTGGGGGGTGTCTCTTTCAGATTTGTTGTGACTTGAATCATCGTACTGCAGTCACATTAACCAAACTGTGTCCATTTGTGAAGAGGGAGTTCATGAACACAATTAAAACCAAAAATAAAGTAACAAGTACACCAGAGATGATGTATTTCTTGACCTCTTTATGACCTGGTGAACAAGTTGTGAGCCTGAAAGCTTGTCTGTTGTTTCCAGTTACATCACCTGGTCTAATAAAGGATATCCCCTCTTCCTAAAAAATGCCATTGCTTTTGTTTATTTTGGTGTTGGAAGAGCCTATCGACTTAGGATTGTGATGTTATATAAAGGCTCCATAGCTTTCATTTGATATTTGATGGTATCACAAATAGAATAGATTTTCTTTACAATCATAACTTTAGCAACACTTGAAGTCCCAGCAGTTAGGGAGTCTCTGACTACAAAATCTCCAGTGGAGCTAAAATTCATGTCAGATTGTGGTCCCAGGTTTGAGAGGTGAGGCACAGTCCGATGTGTGAGGCTTCCAGAAAGTAGTCAAATAATCTGTTTGTGTTTTTTTAACAAACTTGTTATTGGCATAAACTTAAAAAAATATGTACACTTAAACCAGCCTGTTTTAACTTTACTGTTTTGTTTGAAATAATCTAATTAGGAAATTGTGGATCTCAGGTTTCTACTGCATTGAAATTTTTGAGCTTCATGATTAACAAAACTGGCAATAGATAACAGCATAAGCAACCTTAGTTAAATATATTTTGATTAAATGAGTTCAGGATACATTTCCCTAAGACAAATTTGGCCATGTTTAATACAGCATTACATGTAAACGTCTGGAAAAATTGCAGAGTTTTTCCAAGCAGGAGGCATGAGATTACTATAATCCATAGCCTCCACCACAGTATTAATTAGCATGGCTCACTAAGCAGGGACGTAATATTTGTAAATGAAACTCTAGAAGGGCATCAGTAAGGAACAGGATGTTGAAGCCAAATGGAAAACATGAACCAATAAAAAGGCTGAACTAGCTAGAAGTGCAAGCTCAGCCTTTGAAGTTCGTTCAAGTACTGCATGCTTTAATTTTGGTGTAATCTTATGATGGGGGTACAAACAAGAACTCAGAAACAGATTTTGTAACATTTGGCCCAATTGTAGATGAATCAGTTTGTTGATGGTTACCAACAATTGGACAGCCAGGGAAGCTGTGGTCTTTGTTAAATTAGATTGAATAATTGGCTTCAGTGGGAGTTTCGGGTGCAGAGCAAATGAAGTGTCATGGCCCTTGACTGTCGTAAGATTCCTTAGCAGAGGCTAAGCTTTTGCGTTCAGAAAAACCTGAGTATGGATTCAGAGAAAATAAGTCCCTCAAGATTTCATCTACTCACTCCCTTGCCCCAGTATGGGTCTGAAAATATGTAGTCATTCCTGGCAGATGTGTGTATCTTATCTGTTTTTAGAACCCCTCTGATGACAATAAGGATACCAAAAGCTCTCTGGGCAGTTTCTTTCCAGTGCTTAACTATTGTCTCAGAATACGATCTGTGATTACATTACCTTGGCAAGCCCAACTAAGCCTATGTATTTCTGTGTGTGGATTTTGTTTTGCTTTTTTTTTTCTTTTGTTTTGCTTTTTTTTTAAATATACTTTCTCATGGAGCAGCGTCACTACAGTGACAAAGCAGTGCTGCTTTCCTGGTGTTTCAAGCAGAAAAAGAAAATCACTGTTTTCGTTTGGACAGCTTTCTGAAGGTCTACTACTGCCAGGTGCTCCTGGCACCTCTGGAGATATGAATGAAGGGAATGAGTTTTGATACATTCAGCAAATTTCAGGATCAAGGAGCTAAGAGTTAAGACAATTTTTGAACTGGAATATCATAACCGGAAGATGAACACAATCATACACACTCTCCTTTTTTAGGTCAAGTGTTCAGTTCATTAGTTTGAAAATAGTAAATTCATCATAGTCTTTAGTGAATGGCCCAACACGTGCTGTTAATTACTTTCTCATTTGGGAGAAAAAACAGAGGGAAAGTTAATTTGTTTTCTTGCATATGCTTTCTAGGGGAAAAAGAACTCCCAAAAAGTGCATTTATTTTCTCTTTCCAACAGCCATGCAGACCTCTGTAAAGAGCCATATTCCTCAACAGAGCAGGCATAATGGCTCTATCTTCTGAAATGCAAGTGAGTACAAACAAAAACAGTTTAATGAATCATAATGACCTTCATTGAAAAAAAAATACACAGAAGAAAATTGTTGGAAAATTATATTAGGAAAAAGATTATATTCACCAAACTTAAGCCCTATATGATTATGACAGCATAATAGTTTATTAAACAAGGTAATTTTATGCATATATGTATATAGTGTGTATATATTTGCACACAAGCACACGCAAATCCATAAAGGGTAAGTTTTTATAGACATCTATACATGCCTACATACACATATACATGTACAAAACTGTGAAGGTGTAAATTACTCTAGAGACACAACAGATTCGATTCCCAAAATACCTTTGTCAGGAATGAGTGGTAAACCAATCAGGGTCTGAAGTTTACAAAATCAATACTGATCAGTTGGGTCTTGCAGCTGGGATGAAATTCATTTAGTTGCCTACAGGTGAAAACTAGTGAGAATGCTACGAGCTTGTTGATTGCACCACAGCCTATTAGAATGAATATTTCCAATGAAACCTTTGTATTTACTGACTCTGACAGATGGGGAATATTGCATAAGCTATTGTGTGCCTGTGCATTCCTTGAGTGTGATGCTGTGTTTTTTCTTGCTTGCCTTGTCATTTGTTTCATTTACTTTCTCATTAATGTCACAATTGCTTTGCTTTGTTCAAAAATCCTTTTCTGAGAAGCGAGTATTACTTTCTTTTTAAACTTCTTGCCAACAAAAGATTCTCAAACGCATATGGTACAGAGGAATCATGTACAAGATTGTTTTAGAGGAAAAAGAAATATCTAAAATTAAAAGCACAAATCCACTTACTACATTTCCACTTTGACATGAAATGAAAACTGAACATGAGAAATGCACACAGTTCATCAGCATACTCTGAACAAATACATAATTAACATGTGGAATAAGCAATGCTGTTGTCAACGCTTTCACATATGTTACCATGAAACTAAAATATTTTAATTAGTAGAGAAATAGAGGAAAATCCAAGTAAATGCAGCCTGCGCTTGACATATAAATTAGCTTGGCTCAATTAATATTAAAAATAAGAGAATCTCCTCTATACCTTGACTACCCTTACAGGGTGGACAGCTTAGTGGGTCCTGCATAATTTCAATGTGCTCCAGCACTCGGATAATTTATTACTTGGCAGAGAAGTATCCATCGTGGTCTTTGTGCAAATGCTTTACTAAATCACTGGTAGAAATCAAAACGTGGGAGTTCGTTAGCAGGTAGGTAGAAAGCGTACACTTTAGTGTTTTGTGTTAATCCAGTGTGCTGGACTGACAGAACCTTATTTGAAGGTTAGGTAATAAAAGGAAAAATAGAAAACTATATAGCAATACCGTGTGGCTTCTGATTTAGGAACTATGATTTAGCCTATTAGACATGGATCTGTTCCAAAAGTGCACATTCAAACAATCATGCATGAAGGAGTTAGAAACACAGATGTGAATTATAACTCTGAAATCCTGGGAATGCTCCAGATCAGGCCATTAGATGTAGGTTTGAACTGTGAGTATAGATCCAGATCTAAAATTTTTGTTTAAACCTGTATTTCCCTGACATTTTTACAGCAACTACTGAATGTATTAAAACCAGCAATGTTCCATAAGCTTAAAAAAATACCAGTTAACCCCATCTTAGCTGTATTCAGACATGAGTCACAATGACCAACTGAAACCATTTCTATAAAAAGGCAGTGACAAAAATAATCAGTTGAATGTAATGGGACATTTTAAACAAGTCAAATTCAAGCTGGATTACTGCAGCTCCATTGGCCACATACAGCTACACAGTGATCAGGTTGGCCCAGTATTTAACATAAGAAACGTAAGTCATTTAAGGATTTTCTTTTCCAAGTTTGGGACAGAACTTTGAGACATCTTGTCTCTTTTCAATCATTTTTAGACACACACACAAGCTAAAGTCAGTAGTTTTGCCTAGGGCAATAGCGTTGGGTGGGATTGAGGCTGGCCATTTCACGAGCTTACAGGTGGTAGAGGATAGAAAATGTCCCCAGGTCTGTAATATTGTATGGGTCTAAAGGCACAGAAGGGGCAATGAAGGGACACCTGCGATTTTTCAGTGCTCCCAACAGCAGGAAACTGAGGGTCTCCCATTTGTGAATATAGACAGTTCATTTACACTTTTATCTTTAGATTTCATTAATGCAGATTTCTTTTTTTGAGTCAAACATACTTGCAAAGTGAGTCACAATGATTCTTCTCATGTAGAAGATGTGGCACAAACCAGTCTGGCCTTGGCCACCCATTACTGTGTAGTAAGGGAACAAGTAACAGAAACAGTCTGCTGAATCTGGTCTACTGCTGTGTCTGCAAAGCACCTCTCTTTGTTGATGATCTCAATGCCTGATGATTAAATACTAGATTTCCACACCTTGAAAGGGACAAATGGATCCACAGCTCAGGGTCTAAGATCGTTCCCCATTAATAGTACCTTAAGAAACAGACACTAAAAAGAGATCATGAGGAACACAGAGGCAATGGCAGAGCAGCAGTGTACAGACGCAAATGAGACAGCATTTTGCCCTTTTTAAATGGCCTGGTGACCACCACTACCACACGCTTATAAACTATTTTAAGTGTGCACCTTAATAACATAATCCATCACTACCTATTTTCAGGATTAATCTCATAGTCTAATACTTCGTGTCCTGCAGTAGCAGGAGAGAAGTCAAAGCAAAATGTATAAAGCCCCTTCCTGAAGTGCATAGTCACAGGTTGTGTTGATATCAAAAGTATTTGAATGAGCAACTTCAGGACTGCATCCTCAAAGATTATAAAATGCTTTAATAAACATGCCAGGTCTGATGAGAGAAAAGTGAAATACACAGTAATAACTTCTAAGTGTAAATATTTATGAATCCAAATGACAGCTTAAAAAAATTCCAAAATAGTTCCAATATGTTGCATTACTTGGGAGTAAACAAGAAAAGTTAGTCTGAATGAATATGATTAGATTGTGTATTTTGAATGCCACTAAAGCATAAATCCATCCAGAAGATTTTCTAGGTTTGCAGGTTTCTGAAAAGAGAATTGTTTATATTATCTGTAGCAACAAACTCCACAGATAACTGTTGTTCTGCTGTAGACTTCTGAAAGTCCCAAGGTATATGTAATTAAAATAAAGAAGGAATAAAGTTTTGGTTATCTAGGAGAGGTACTAGGGTGTTGAGTAAAACTTTTCTAGCCCTTTAAAACTGCTGAGCTCACATAGGTGGTAGATCAGCAACCTGAGAGAGAATAGATCTCAAGAACAAGATAAAAAAGCAATAGCAGTGCAAGCTTGCTGAAGAGATAGAGAGTCATCATTTTAGAACAATAACATTTAGCTGGTCTCTATACCTGTTTAGCATTCAGGCTCTCTGCTGGAACTGGCAGTAGTCATTACGCGGTCCATTGGGAAAAGACTAAGCCCACTATTCCCTTTTGGATGTACGACCAAATAGCAGTTATGGGGTATCTGCCATGGCATCAGATTAGATTCAGTAACCCAGAAATGAAAGAGTCCCTGTCTCTTAATATATTGCTCAATATTTCTTTAAAATTAACATATAAAATGCGCATTATGATATGACATGTATTTCTAGCATTACTAGTACATGTGATCCTCCTCAGTTGCATACTAAAAACATGGCCTATAAGTGACTGTGCATGTATGTGTATTTCCACACATATATACATTAATATATATTTCAGTTAACATGGAGACAGAACTGCAAGCTGGATTGCGGTTATCATCGGTTTGCAGAACTTAGAGTGGATAGAGTCAGTTTGCAAAATTCTACTCACTCATTGAAGTACACAAAGTACTTTTTTGTTTGTTTTTGAGTGATAGACGTGTATGGTATTAATCATGCTAACTGTCTGGGACAGTAGTTTTTGTGTAGGGGCTGGTAAATTTTCATTAACAATTTGGCAAGGCTGGAACATATTCACAAGGAGTTTTATCATCTGTGACAAATATCTGGATAATATTTTTCATTTTAGAAGTAATCCAAGTATGATTCAAGTCAAAGCTACCAGCATAAGATAAGCATTGTCTACATGTTATTTAACTGTCTCAAAATGCCATGAAGTCAAGAAGACAACAAAACAGAAACTGTCGCGCTCCAGCATTTGGTTGCGTGCACTGTACTGACCACAGCAGCAGAAGGTGGCCTTTCACGTGCTTTTTAAACTGACATACATCACTGCATTTATGGCATTTCATGATTCTTCTTTGCCTTTCACATTAATGAGTGGTAGGCCACACAGTACCACATGTGCTCTGCTCACTACAAGATGCCATATTCCCTTCTCCTCAGATGTACTGAGCATTACAGTTTACTGCAACTGTGAAATTTGGAGAAACATGAAAAACAGGGCCAATAATTTATATTTTACTCCCTTGTGGCTTCCACCCAAGACATCTTTCTCAGGTAATGTTACACAAGCAGAGAACCCAAACAGAGAAGGAATGTAGGTAAGCATGAAGCAAACTTTGTCTCTGAGCTGTGGGGAAAGTAGGAATTGAACCAATGATCTTGCTCCTTGTATGAGGATATATGAGCAGGGCAGCTATATCCTTACAAGAGTGTCTTTCTTCCCTGCCAGCCTGTCTGAAGCAACTCCCAATGTAAATCCCATACAATTCTTGGTCATTGTGTCAAGAGTGAAAAAGACTATTAGTTGTCCTTAGCTGCCACTACGTGCTGAGGTGGAAAGCACTCATGAATGGTCCTTAGCAGTATGGTCTAGAGCTCCAAGTGAAGAACCTTTACTTCTGACAACCGATAAAGGGCTATGTGGCTCTTTCTCCTTGTCCAAGAGGTTGGGAGGGGTAGCGGAAGACAATCCCATCCCTAACTTGGGGTAATCCTTATAAATTCAGCAAGCTGGAGCTCGCTGATCTGCCTTTCTCTTACATGCGTTACACACATGTAGAGAAGAAAGGAGCCAACAACTTTGTGGCTGGGGACTGGTGTTTAAAGTGGTCTGAAAAATGTGGAGAGGTCTCTCATCATCCTGTCTCCTGCCTAGCAGTTAATTCTGCCCCTGCCCCTACTTAACTCCCCAATTAAACCTTTGGCCCTAGTCCCAACATCAACTCTGCCCCAGTTCTTTTTAAGACTCTTGAAACTGTAAAAAGAAGCAAGTAAGTAGAGAGCTAGACAAGAGCTATGAGCTCCTGCAACCTTCTGGTGAGTAATGCCGTGGGAGGAATGACATTTTACAAAAGTTCTCAAGTACATCTGTGTCCTGATGTATTTTAAGCCTTCCTTGTGGAGAAAAACTCAGAAATGAGGCAGAAGGTGTACTTTGGACCAGGAATTATCCTGGATTGGGAGCAAACCACAACAGAGTTTGATTTTATGATAGCACAGGCACCTCATGACTTATTCTTGATGAACAGAAGTTGAGTTAATTGCAGTGCTGAGAGCATAGTGTGCCAAGACACTGCTTCAAGGCTGTCAGTTCAATGCAGTTTTACTCATTCATTAGATCAGGCACTAAAGAACTGGGTTTGATTTAGGATCAAGACCACCTACTTGTTTGTACCATGCATGCTTCAATGGAATCTTACTCTGGTTTGAGCCTCAATGAGTAACACAAGAGTCAGTATCACAATCATGTTGATACGGAACACATTGGAAGATGTTTATTCTTTACCCTTGGCTAATGACCCATGGTTCTTAATCGTATTCCAAGTCATCATCTTTGCTCTGGAAATGTAAGGACAAACCTTGCCTACACATTATTTCTGTGTCTTTTGCCCACCTCCTTTAAATGTCTCTTGCACTCCTTTCCTCAGAGAGATTTTAATCTGCCAGCAAAAGGTAACAGAATGTCATTGCTGTGTTGCAGCCAGTTGAAATCGCCAGAACAGTTCTTCAATAGATGCATCAAAAAGAGACAAACATGGGGTAGTTGGGTTGGCCCTCACTAGTAGCTTCTCAGTCACTCACTTCACATGCGCCCCCCGCCCTGGACAAGGGGAGAAAAGAGGAAAAACAGGAAAGAGAAAGTCTGAGGGTCAAGATAAAGACAGGGAGATTACTTACCAATTACTGTCACAGGCAAAACAGACTCAAATTGGGGAAATTAATTTATTGCCAATCAGAATAAATCATTACCAAACTGCGTAGTGGGAAATAAAACCAAGAAAAGTAAGAAACTAACATTTACACACTTTTCCTCCACCTTTCCCAGGTTCAGGTTCACTCCAAGCACCTCTCCTCCCCTCCTTGTTATCATCACAGGTTACACTCAGTTCCTTCAGTCAGGCAATGGGCAGCCCCTTTTTCCTTCACACTCTTTTCTTCTGCTGCAGTCCTAGTCCTCCATGGGCTGCAGGGAATATTTGCTCCACTATAGAGCACCTCCACCTCCTCCTCCTCTGGTCTTGGTGTTCCCTCTGTTGTTTTTCATTCTTTTTATTCCTTCCTCCTCTCTCTGGCTTTCTTTGCTCTTTCTTATATATGTTTCCCTGAGGTGCCACCATCTTGGCTGATGGACTCAGCTGTGTCCTGTGATGGGTCGGTTGGAGCCAGCTGGAACTGGCTGTGTCTGGCACAAGGCAGCCCCACAGCCCCCTCTCCTCACAGAGGCCACCCCTACAGCCCCACACTGCCAGCACCAATATACAAGGTGTGACCTCCTCTCTAACGAAGTGGAGAGAAGCTGTCCCATCAAGAGCAGTGGTGGTCTTTTGTAGATACCTCACCCAGCCAGCAGAGTGATCAGATCACTGCAGAGAGCTCGGCTGAGGAGAACCACCAGAAGGTGGTGATGTAAGAAGAGGAAACCACTCAAAGGCAGTGGGAACACTTGAGCTATTGGAAGGGACTGGGCAGGGTGGGAAAATTTTCAGTGGTGTTGGAGGGCGTGCTGCAACTGAAGCTGCTGGCAGAGACCTCTCAAACTGCTCACCACCTCTACTTTCTCATTATGTTAGCCCCTACCACAGCCTGATGCCTGGCAAGAATGCAGGTCTCGGGTTTTGAGTAACAGGGTGGGCCAGGGACTGCTGGGCTGGGCTGCAGCAAGGACTGCCACTACCTTTTAGGCTCTCTTTGAGCACTGAGCCCAGCTGGAGGTTTCTCAGCTACTGAGCAGGACCAAAGCCCTTGTGCAGGGACTTCCCATGCTGATATAGCTGTGTGTGGAGGACTGTAGTACAAAAAAGTCATAAATGTATGAAATACAGTAACACCTGCAGAGGCGCATAAGGTCCAAGGTAACTGGATGACTTTACAACTAGAGGAGGTGATAAAAGGGCAGAAAAAGAACATTAGGGAAGACCAAGGAATGCTGCAGTTTTCTCTGAAGCCACATACCAAAAATGCTGCCACAGGCAGAGTGTGTTCAGGCATTGGGAAGTTTAGGAGGACTAGCAGGGGCAGGACACCAACTTGCCTAAAATAGCAGTACTGAAGTACAGAATTAGAAGAGGAAGGAGGAGCAGAGAAGGAAGGGGTGCAAAAGTCCAAGTTCTATTAATTTTTTTTAGTTCATCTAATTTCAGCATAAGCTTAAAAAAACCCCAAAACCTCTGGGGATTTTTCCATCTAGGAATTCAAGCTTTGAAGCAAAATCTGCTTTTCTATCTTTAGCAGATCTTATTGCTGTTCCACTTCTTTCTCCCATTCTAATGTTTAATTGGCTTTGACAGAGATGATCTATTGCTAGTTCTGTGTCAGGCCCTTGCCAGTAACTCCATGGGGTCTGAGCTTCCTCCAGTCATCTCATGCTCCTATTTTAAATATTTTAACTGGAAAGCTTAGATGACCACATTTCAGAGACTACCACTTTGCAACAAAATTCCATCTGGTCAGCATAAGGTCCACTAACTATGGTTGGAGTGAAAAATAATTTTGCCTTCATGTTGAGGCTGTACAGCTTCAATTGAATGTGATTTGGAGTGGTATAACTTGCACTGACAGCAGGAAAACTAGCTTTTAAGAATCCAAATTTCAAAGCACGCTTGTTGGCAGTCTGGTACTCACTTTCTGTTTCTTGGGGAGATTTGAGTGTTTCTCCAAAATCATACTAGTATTTGGAGAAATGGTGGATTTTTCAGAGTTTCTAGGCTTTGGGAAGGACATAGATGAGGTACCTGCATATGGAAAGAAAATTAAAATGATGGGAAACTGAAGTGGTTTAATATTACATAGAGCTATTCCTAGCCCACCTGCTAAATTGAGCTACTTAATGAACAAATAGGCCATAACATCCTTGGGGAAGAAGTAAGAGGATATTCATGGCTGAAACAAGGATAAAGCAATGCCTCATAACATCCTCTGAAAGCATACTGACAAACTGGTGAGAAAAAAGTTTAATCTCTCTGGTTGTATGTAAGTTGATGAAGCACAAGAAGCCAGGGAGGTGAGATATGTATGTGAACCAAATAGGATTGCCATGGTACTCTGCAGAATGAAGAAATGGCCATATTCCTCTCTGCAGTAGGACCTGTGAAGTAAGGACAATGCTGATACCCTGCAACTTTCGCTTTCCCTTTCTTAGAAAACTTATCACTCACAAGTATGGTGCAGAAAGCAATTCACCTGCAGACAGCATATGAGAGGCAGAGGTTTATGTATGCAACTCCAAAGGACAGCAAAGTCCTTATACTGAGAGAGTTTCACCTAAGCTAGAAGCTTGTCCTCTTAAACTACAGAGCTTGGTTAACAACCTGTAAGGAATGATGATGATTTTTTCTCCAGATCTTCTTGCATTTTAAGGTGTATTCTCTCCTGCTCCAAGGCTTCTATGTACTTGGAATAGGACCAGGAAGCCTGCAAGAACCATTAAAAACCATCAGCCTCCAGACCATGTTACTGGTAGTTCCTGGTCCATTTCAACACTGAGACAAAAAAACATGTTTATGTTATACGCCTGTTATTGAATAATCATAATTAAGAAGAGAAGTTTTGTCATGACAGTACTGGAATCATGGGGAAAATAGTATTGCTGCAAATAAGCAAATCTCAAAGCACCATGAAATGCAATTTAAACCATTTTGATAGATAGGATGTTTACATTAATTTATTCTCCGTCCCTGGTCTGAGTCTTATTCTCTCCTTTTGTCTTCAAAACCTAAATACAGAAGACTCTTCCCCTTCCAAAATTTCAGCCTATTGCACTATTGAGGACTTGATTTTATCTCCCTGCCACATTCTTACAGTATGTCCTTTCTCAAATCATTGAAGGTGTCATTAGCCTCAGAGTTCTTTCTGCCTGCCCTCTTCAGCAGCATGCTGCTACCACTAGAGGCAGATCAACTGGAGATGTCATCCCTTCCTTTACTAAGGAACAAATGTTGCTCTTTACATTGCAGCAATCACAGTTTGGGTTCCATGTAAATTTTAGGTCACTTTCCCAAATCATTACGGGAACTTTACTTTTATTTGGCCTGAGAACTTTGGGGAAAATTTGTCATATCATAACTCAGTAAGAAGAACTTCTGCCACCTTCACATAGCAGAAAGAGGCTTTGAGAAGAAACTGCTCTATAGAAGATTATTGCTCTTTCTGCAATTACCTGCCTCTTAAGGGCTAGCTCACAGGTGTGAGCAAAGGTTAAAAGGTCCATTTAAGGGATAAGAGTATGAGCTTAACTATGCAGCTTGCACTATGGTTCCATATTTTGAGGATATTTCAGACTGCCTGTTTCTATATTCTGCTCATCACTAATGTAATGGCACAAGAAGAGCTCTATGGAATGTAAGCAGTGGCTGGAGTGCGATTTACTCCTGCATCCCATGACACAGCTGGGATTATGTGGTTGCACAGATTTCCCATTATGTTATGGCAGTGTCAACTCAGCTATGAACAATCCCTTGATATTCCCAAGGTGACATGTCTGCTCTTCTTGTTTCTCCAATATGATTTTTACCTTTTCACTACAGATTTAATTCATCATGAGAGTTGTTCTGGAAGAAATATTACGCAGCTACTTTCTGCTGGATTTTCTATACAAATACCTAAATTTCCTAAATGAGTTCAGCTTCAGTTTTTGACATAAGAGTCAACAGGCTTAGACCAAACTCTTTCAAGACATCAATTTTCCAAGCAATGAAAAATTTCGTATTGTTTTAAAGAAATATTCTTTTAAAATCTACACACCTGAAGGGCTTAATTTGTTGTTAGATATTAATACTACTCAGAACCTAAATCTTAAATAAATAAATAAATTAAAAATCATTATTTGTAAGGTAGCTACACTTATAACAGCAACATTAATTGTAGAAGAATTAACAGTAATTGAAGAACCATGTGACAGTAGTATTCAAAACCAAACTCCACCTTGCCATTCTCCCAAGATCATGTTATCTCTCTTAAATTATCTTTATTATTTACCTGCCACCCATATCCATCTGAAAATGATGCTGGTCCTCTCTCCACACCAATCTCATCTCCCAAAACACTTCTTGACAGACTGATGAGTTTTTTCACCATTTCTTTACCCTGACAATAATAAGAACTCATAATCGGATGTAAAAAGTAGTTACTGAGATAAAGTAAAAAGCAAAGTCTGATGAAGAAAAATTGTCATTGGAAATGAGATAGTGTCATATACTTTAATGTTTTGTAATGCTCGGTTTCATAATTCACCACGTTGGGCATAATAAAAAAGAGCAGAAGATAGTGCATTTTAAAAGCATTCCTTTGTCCTAATTGAAGTTACCTGACCTCTACACTCCTACAGACTATCTTTCTTTCAGATCCAATACCTGCTCCAAAATACAGCTAAGTGAGAGGGCAGATCTGCAACAGAATGTATTTTAAGGACAGAGAGGCCATTGTCATCCTCTAATTTGGCCTTAGGTATAAATGTAGAATGTAGGATTTCTCATTATTAATTCCAGCTTAGTCCAGTAGCTGTGAATGAACTACTGTATATATGTTAGGAAAACAGGCAATATCTCATGTAAAACATTTATGATGAAAGACAAGGTGTTGTTATGCTTGGTAAACTGCTCTGGTGATTAACTATTTGTCATCTTCCTGTTGTTTTAGTGTTTTACCAAGGCTGCACATTTGCACATTCTGTCTGATGGTCCCAAAACTCTTTATGAACATTAATAATCCTTCATATCTAACCTCACATAATTAACCCCACAACATCCCCATTAGGCAAGTAATATAACCTTCCCATGTTGCCAGTGAGAAATTGTGAAAAAAGAGAAGTCAAATGGTTTCCCAAAGTCACTCAGAAAGCCCCTGAAAGATGTGAAAAGGATCAGAATATTCTACTTCCTTACTCCCAAGGTGCCTTTTCTTTCCTCATCATCCTTACTGTCCTATGGACCCATCATCTGTAAGGGTGACTTTTGAGTATAGAACTGCCCAGGTGGTGTGCTGTTTACTAACAGTCAGCTTACTAACTTCTGTGGCACACTTGATGGAACAGGGATGCCAAAGCAAATACAGAAATAGTGTGTATGCTAATATACTATAGTTTATGTTTGCTGGCTTTCTCAATGAGAATAGTGAATTAAATGAGGTCTTTAATAATGTCTTCTCATAATAAATTAGGCAATGTTATGGCAATGTCATATCCCATGACTTTACACTTACTAACAAATAAGCTTACTGGTGAGAAGCTTAAAGAGAGATGAGGGAAATATTGAAAAGCTAAATTAATGCTTATGATTTTACCTTTCTCTGCTAAGGGCATGGAAAGAGTAAGTAGAGATTTACAGTGTAATCAAAACTGTTTTGTACACTTGAAAGCAGAAAATCCAAAATCTGTTTTGGACATAAAATTGTGTATACAACAAATTACAAATAGTGTCATCAAGGCAGTCTGCAAAAAGTGACTAATTAGGTTTTTTAAAGTATGTGGCATGTGCTTCTAGCAGTTAGCAAAGGAACAGATTCACAGATGGGTCAAAGATGAGCCCATATATCTCTGCCACACTAAGTGTAAATATGTGAAAATGGAGAAGGAAACCATTTACTCCCAAGGCAATATCTTTTAAAACAACTATTTTAGCTCAATACTGATGCAGTCACATTATGCTGAATGTTTGAGCTTACTTCACCCTGTACCTACCCATCCCTGCCTTCCAGACAGTAAGCTTAAAAGAGATTTCTGCATGGTACAGTGTTTGCATGGCATCCCTCACTGTCAGCCACTCCTCCCCTGCAATGACTCTATTGCCAGGAAGCCTTCAATAGGATTTACCCCATGAAAAACAAATAGGCACACACAAAAAATATTGCTTTGGTCAAATAAAACCAAGTTATGCATCATTGTCCAGTGAAAACCTCCTTGTCTGCCCATTTTTTCCATTATACTACATAAAAGTCCAGCTCTTATCCAGTCAGTTCAGAAAGTGAGGTGAGCCCAGGTAGACCGGGCACTCCAGGGACAAATTTGTGAGAAGGGAGAAAGTAAAATTCCTCCCCCAAGACCATGATTGTTCTATTTGATATAAACACAAAATGGCAACTGATTTGTGGGAGGGGAAATAAAATATATATAAGAAAAAAAGACCTTTTCTAACATTGCCAGAGCTTTCCTCTCCTTCAACATTGAGCCTGGTGGGGCAGAGGAGCACAGACATTATTTTAAATGCCAAGAAATCATCACCTTCTACAAGCTGCCAAGTGAACCTGCTATCACTTATGTTAGATGAACCTTATCAGTATCCTTCAGGGATACTGAATCATTTGAATAGCTATGTCGTCACTGAGGGGACAGAAATCTCAGGCAAGAGAACAGGGAATGGCAAATTCTTTAAACAATAATAGAAGGGGGAAAGAGCTTCAAAGACTTATCTGTTCCACCTATTCTTTCAAGACATTTAAAAAGGTAACTGCTTTACTGACAATTTTTTTGTGAGAATAGTCTGCAGACTGTTCACTGAACTGCACTCTCTGCCTGTCGCATTCTAAAATTTCTTACCCTGTTTCCCAGCTTAGAGTGGTAATTCACCTTTCCCATTTGTTCCCCATAAAAGTTAGGCTTTTGCCCTCTTTTGCTCTTTACTTCCTTGATCTTAATCAGAAATCTTACAGACAGGCAACAAGCAGATGGAAAAAATAAGTCTGTGAAAACGCAAAAGTGCATTACTTTGAAATATTGCATTCTTGCACTCTAAGTATTGCCAATGGCCTTGCCAGACATATCTGTATGGAGGCAACGTGATTTGGAGAAAGGAACATGAGTTCTTGGATTTTAGACTTCACTTGACATTGGTGTGTGGCCTTGAGTTACGCTTCACTGGTGCTCCATTTTCATGTGTCTAAAAGAGGATAACAATATGTACATGCTCTTACGGGCATATATATCTTTATCTGTCCAGGTACTCATGTGGTTCTCATCACGAGGAACATCTCAACACATGTGTACATGGTATTTAAAATATGAAAGGTCTTTTAATGCTACTTATGATAGTTTGCAAGTCCAATAATTTCTCTGCCCTTAAAGGAATGTTCTCTCCTCAAAGCTGGCCAAACAATTACCTTTCATAAAAAATAAACTTTTGCAAAGCCTATAATCAATAGGAAAAAAAAATCCATTATATTTTAATAATAAATTCCAAGAAAAACAATTTTACAACCAAGCACTCCGCTTTAGAGGTCAAAGTTCTGTTAATGCACTGAAACTGTCTGGAAACTCATTGTGAACAGCCTAATAGTTCCACTGTCAAAGCTGAGAAATATTCAAGAAAAGACAAAGACTATATAAAACAATTAGCGCATAAATATTTTTTAAAATAATGTGCAGACTTTTCAAATGCTCCTTCTGAAAAAATAGATATGAAATGTGGTTTGGTTCGGTTTTGTTTTCAATAGTGACCCAAGACTGTAAATTCTAAAATAGGACAGTACATCCTGAAAGTGCAAACAGGTCTGCAGTTACCCCTTGTACATATGGACCATACACAGAATTTTTTTTTTTTAAATTCAGCCCTCTTTTTCACTCTTCTCTTGGCACAAAAGATGGCTAAAATACATTTTCCCCTCTGCTTAATGAAAGGAGTATTCAAGTGACTCATCTGCTTCAAGTTAAACGTACGTATACGCATGACAGGATTGAGAACTAATCGCCCTAGGACTGGGTCGCGTGTAAAGCTTGAATTCTAACAAAAAGATTTTGGTAGCTTTGGATCAGGCCGAGAAAGGGATATTTGAATTCACGTATGTTTGCTTATGAAGGAGTTTTTATGGAGTTTGTCAGCTGTCATCTGAAAATTTGTAAGCCTTACCTCTGTTCTTTTGCCTTCCTTCTTTCGCATCTTTTTTCCCTTTTTCCTCTCCAAAGCAAGTAGAATTTTGTCACTAGCCAAATTGCTTCGAAACTTACAAAATTTTGGCCAAAATTTAAACAGAAGAGCAAAAATAGTCATCTGTGCAGAAAGAAAAGAGTCAGTCTTGGCCATGTTAAGAAAACAGAGTTTACTGTAAAATAAAATGCAGTTTACCATGAGAATGAAATAACTATTTCTTTCTGAATACACAGCCTTGTTCCTCCCACGTACTGTGTCCTGACTTTTCAGCCCAGCTTTGCTCGGCACATGCTTTTCATCAGTGTGTTTATTACTGGTGAGAAATCTTCCTAAAACACAGTTAAAAGGCACTTTCTTTTTTTATATTTCCCTAAACAATTGTTTGCATTAATGAAAACATCCATCATTTTTTACAAGTATTCCTGATAAAATATACACCAGTAGAATTGCTTTTGCACCACTGTTCTGCTCAAGTATTTCAAGTATTCAGTTCATTAGGGAGAGGGGGTTTCTTCCCTCCTTAAGAGAAAGGAAATACTTTTTTGCCTCTGGAAAGGCTCTTAAACCACATTACAGATCTATGAGCAAATCTTGGATAATTTTTAAATGATATAATCTCTCACAGGGTCTTTTTTGAACTAGAATAAGAAAAACAATTTTAGAAAAGCAAACAGAGGGGCTCAGTGAATTCTGTTGCTGCACGTACTAAGGCTCACATTTTTCATTTATTTAGACATTGAATTCTCATTGAGAAACCTGGCTTCAAAGGAGGCGAGCGTGCTCAGCACCTCACTGGTTCTTGCTCAACAGACTTGAAAGTGACATGTGAGTCACTGTCATGTTCCAGTTATAGCTTTTTGGCCAAGTTCTTCCCTTGGTTTTGTGTCACATTTCTGGAGTTCATTGGGTTTTACATGGGCTGAAATGAGACTTCTTATTTCTCTTAGGATCTATATGAACACTTTTCTCTGACAAACCATTAATCTTTTGTGATTGAAACACTTCATGGATTCACAGTTGATGTTTAAAGGTGTTGGTGGTAATTTTCTAGGAAGAGGAACTACTTTTGTTGGGTTTAGAAGATATGTCAGAGAAGACAGTACCAAGGAATAAGAAAATAGTAAGTCTGTAGTAAAGGTTCACAGAGTGCTGTTCAGTCTGATAACTACAAAGATCAGAGAGAAAATTATCTACAGCCATTTAACACAGACTTTCTGTAATAAAGAAGGGAAAGACATTCAGTAAGTTGGGCTGTGCTTCACTCACATCTGCATTTTTTTCATAAACTACAAAATCTACAAACTTTCTAACTACAAATTACTTCTCTGACATTAGCCAAGTGGTAAAGAACAAACAATTGAAAACATAGACAGAATTCATTTCTACTGCCAGAATTGCTAACACAGATCTGGATAACACCTTTCCAGGATCAGCTAGCTGTCAGAGAGTGTCCAGTTTATTGAGCAGTAAATATCTGAAGCCTCTCTGTCATCCCCACCATACAATCTTAATTGAAATGCATGAATATAGTGTCCTCCTTCATACCCAAGTGTATGTATGGAGTCCAAATTGTTACATAAGCAACAAAAACTGTCCTTAAAATCAAGCACACAGACTCTAGCCAGATCTGTTAGAGAAATTCTTCCAGCTTCTTACCTGTGCTTCTCTAAAAATGTAAGGTCCTAGTTCTTTCCTGTGCTCCAGAATCTTCTTTGCTTGTTCAGCTGGGATGTCAATCTGCAAAGCTGGCGGTACGGCAGAATTAATAAAGCAGTCAATAATAGCTGTGATCTTTCTCTGGACTGTGGCATCATCACAATGAGAATGGCACAAGTCCTGAAAGAAGAAAAATAGCATTTTCAGTCGATGGAGAGAGAGACGAAAGATCCTTTACAGAGGCCCAGTGATCAAAGAGTAATAGTCATACAAAAATAATTATACAATAGATTTCTTCAGCATGTAGGACAAAATTCTTATAGCAAATATGCATGGTGAAAGACATAGTTAAGACATGAGTGGGACTTCTGGTTTACAAATGCAGATATATAGCAATTGTTGCTTTTAGGTGATAATCTCTGCCTGCTCATTCTGAAGGAAAAGGATAGTTTTTATCCTGCATTCAGTCTAAGTACATTACTGGCAAATAGGAGGCATTTCTGAAAAGAAAAACACACCTACAAGTGTAAAATGCACTTATTTTCTCTATGTGCCTGCTATGACTAGCATAACACTGGCAACTAAAAGACCGAGAAATACTCTAGATACTCCTAGAAAATAAGGGAATTATTTAGAGGGTACAAGGACGCATAACCAGGAATGCTGGCACAAGAGGGAACAATTTCAGCTATCAGTAAAATATTGCATTCATTGAAATCTTCTAGTTTCCCCGTTCATTAAGATTTTCTAGTTTCCCAAAACCTCAGTGTTTGAAATAACACTGTGCAGAACAGAATACAAAACAAACCTAAACTTACAAGGGTGAGATCTCAAAGAAACTCTGGGGTTTTCTACTTTTTTTAATGTGATCCTATTGTTCTTGTAAAACCTGTTATTACTGTATTTTCACACTCTGACGACTGTACCATTGGACTTTGACAGGAAGGAAAAATAATTCGAAGGGCTTCCTTCAAACATTTTGAAACATGAACTTTCCGTCTATCTGTAAGCATTCAGAAATTTCTATAGCAGTAGGAGATTATCGCATATATGTACTAAAGACACAATGAGCACTTCAGAGTGTTTTCAGGAAGAGAGGTCTCTAAATGAAGAGTGTGCATTTAGTTTTGGTATAGGAGGCTGGATATTTACTTTGCAAAGAAATTAAAAACAGGGCTTTGAACCAGAAATGTGGTATGTGAAAGAACTGGCTTGTTTTATTTTGAATACTTTTTAGTTTTGTGAAGGAAAAAAAGAATGATAAGAGCTACAATGAAGAAAGTGAGGCAATACAAAAACATATTCTATATATCCTAAGAATATATTGTGGCTTCCTTTGCTCAACCAGCATAGAAGAAATGTCAGAGTGCTGTAGTAAGAGGGAAGACAAACAAGCCATATGATATCAAAAGGGATGAGACATGAGCATAGATGAACAGATGGAAATGATCCACAGAGTCATATTTCTTCGTATTTGTTTAAAAAAATAATAATTGTTTTTTGATTTTCCCAAGATGTGCCGCCAGCGAGGAGCAATGCAGCCATTGACTCCGAAAGGGAGTTCTGTCTAAACTGATGGCATGGTAGGGCTCAGACAATACAAGTATGCACTGTGCAAAGTGCTGCCCACGTCTTTGGCAATATTCCTCCAGTTCAGCCTGACCCACAACACTCCTACTACTCCAGCCCTTTGCTTCTATAAAGAGCATCAACTGCCAACCATGACAAATTGCATGGATGTAGAAATATGGTCAGATTGTACTTTTTCTTGATAAGAAGACAAATAAAATTAACATAAATGAAGGAGAGGAGGTGGGACATAAAACAATTAAGATGCTTCAGAGAGCAGATCCACAAAGCAAAGAGTCTCAACTACACTCCACATTAATCTGCAGAAAGTTTTCCATGTCCTCCACAACGTAGCAATGAAGAGTCAGAAATCTGAAAAAACATCAAATATTTTGAGAGATTTATGTCATGGAACTTCAGGTGCCTTCATGTCAAGTTTCTAGTCCAAGCTAGTCACTCTGTAATGAAGAGATAGACAACAGCAGCCCCAGAGAGCATTTCAGCTGATGACTCTTTGCTTGAGCATCAGAGCCGTTGTGAGGAAGGGAGGTTGCCTCCTGGAAACAGAGGAGCTTCAGCTTCTAAAGCAGATCTCAAACTCAAATGCATAAAATTAAACAATGAAAATACACCACATGCCTGCAACAGGATCTCTAAGTGCTGCTGCAGCATCAACTGTGTTTATCTCCTAATTCCTGAGCATGTTAGCCAACCTCGTGCCTGCCATGTGCACAGAAGCTATGTTCAGGAGCCCAGGGGATGCTCTGCACTCTGATAGCAATATTGCAGCAGCGATATCCCAGAGGCAATAGGAATGAGGAACAAGTGAAAGACTCGTGGTGCCCTCCATTCAGTCCAGAGCACTCCTAGGAGGCTGCAGTGTGAGGTAAAGGTTGGCTCCAGCGTTTTCCCATTGTGTTTCACCCCACACAGTAGCAATTTCACAGAGGCCTGTACCTGGGAGAGAGACAATCCCTGATGACCTTCCCCACCACATTTCACCTTGGCCACATCATCAGCTGCAGTCAAATGCAACTGTATGAAGTGCAGGGGGGCTGGGGTCTGCATTGTATATATAAGTATTTTGGGTAGATACTATCTTTACATCTGTACATTTGATTGAATTTTGAAGTTTTCTCTGATTTTTGAAGGATTACCAAATTCAGCAATAATCCCATGATTTAACAGTATGTAACTATAAAGAAAGAATTAACATTTTAATGCTTGCATATTTTTACAGATGTATACCAAAATCTGGCCATTAGCCAGCTTGTAGTATCTCTTTAGAGTCTGAGAATAATGTTAATAGTTTGAAGAAGCATAAAGAAATACAGAGCTAATACAGTCAAGTCATTAAAATAGTTACCCTTAAGAAGTGAGGATTTCCATCAAAGAAAAAACAGTTAAACAAAGAAAGAGGTTTTACTATGAAAAAGAAAATGCCTAGAGATATTCTTATTAAAATTCTCCTAAGATGCATTAATGGATGCATTTGCTCCATTTTACCACCGTACCTTATACTTCTGTACCTCTTGCCAAAAAAGCACTCCGTTCCCCAGTAGGTCTCCTTTCAGTGACACAAAGCATTGAAACTGATTTGCTGTCACCGGATTCAACAGTGCTTTGCGAAAAGCAATTATTTCACTGGATGAAGAAACCCACTTACTGTCCACATGCTGTCAGAAGAAGAAATAAATGCACCAAATAAACTTTGTTTCAAAAAGCAATAACAAAGACATTAGTTAGCATAAACTGTCTGATTCTTATCTTTGCACTGACCCTAGCTTTCAGTAGTTTATGAGTTTATGACATGGATACAATAGAATGTGGCAAAGTTTCATTTCTTTCTTTCCATCTTTTTTCTTTTTTTTTTTTTTAATTTCAGTTTGGTTTGGGCAACATTTTTGGAAGACATGATGGGAGAGGAAATGACTGACAGTGATTTAGACCATCTGACTACATACTATAAAGTATGGAAACAGCTATTGTTATTGATTATGGCAACAGGCTACTTTTCTAGAGAACAGTTTGAGTTTTGTGCAAACAAACAACAAAGAAAAAGGAACAGAAAAACCACATAGCTTAAAGTTGTAAAATGCTTCTGACAGGGATCTCACCAACAAAATGAGCTTTGAAATGTGTTGCCAAGATCACCAACAGAAGCCGGAGAGCTTGCTTTCTGTGGAATAAGGCTACCAATAGTAAAATAGAATTTAAAGTCATTGAGACATTTTGGAAATCCTCACACTGCAAAGCACAGAGCAGTAGGCAGCCAGGAAAGGGTGGAGAAAGAAAGATGGCTTATGCAGGGATAGTTTGTTTGAAATGAAGTTCAGTCTGGCCTGCCTTCCTGAACAAACAGTTCTTGTGCTGCCACTGAGGAGCAAGCCAAACAACCCTCCTTTGTTATCAGATGGGTGAATGAAAACTGTCTTCTAACAGTGCTTGAATTCCTGGAGGGATGGAGTGCTGTTCAACGGTCAGCATGGGACAGAAACCTTTTTAGTTCCTGCAGACAGTCCTGGAAATCTGACCTGATTCTAAGTGGAAAGTCTTTCTGCAGCTTCTCTTAAAAACAGGGGTTACGCTTAGTGTCCTGCCACAGAGCCTGCCAGGGATGAGAGCCTGCCCTTGCAAGAGGGTGGGTTGGTGGTTGTGCAAAGGGTCCCTGGGTTAAAATTAAGTTGGCTCAACTTAGACAGTAGGGTGGCATCTTCTCAGCCCTCCTCCAATTCTCCAGACATGTTCTATCCCCTGTCGTCAGGATTTAGGCAACTTCTGGGAAAAATTCTTTCTGGGGCATATTCATGAAGGGAAGAACAAAATGTTGCTCCCACCCCTATACTAATATACGGGTACTGCTTATTTTATGGGTCAACAACCTTGAAGCAGAACATGGAAAATAACCGTCCTCCTGACAAACAAAGGGAAAACTCAGTTAACAGAACCCACATGCACTTTGGATCCTTTTCGATGCTAATGGTTTGCATGGACAATTGGTGACCGGGTCTCCAGTTTGATTTCAACAGACAATAAAAGTTCAACTGAATAATGTACACAACTTGTATGTTGGCAATCACAAAGAGTTCACTGCTCTTCAAGAGGAAAAAAACTGGCAAACATCTGATGAAGTGTATTATTACAAAGGTTTAAGATGTTTAAAATTGATATTATCTCAATGCTGTAAGATTAAAATACAATTCTAAATGAAACAGATACTGTGAGATATGATTAAACCTGCCCACTCCACTGCATACTTCACATTCTCTTTTGTGTCTGCACGTAATCCACTCACAATAATAAATAAACTACCAGATGCTGGAATGAACAGCTTGCCCCAATAAGTCCACTGCATGCAAAATACAGATAAATGTGAATTAAAGGTACAAAACCAGTTTGAGGAGGGTTAAGAGTGCTCCAAAGCCCAGGACAAGAAACATATTTTTTCAAGTATGACCTCTCCAGCCAGGAAGGGAGAGAAATTTACCGTGAACATCCAGCAGGGAGCTAAATTCACCAGTAATGTGAGCAATCCATCCACTGTAGCCAATACAATCATGCCTGATTTTGATAGCATTACATTTGGGCTTCACACTGTCAG